>NC_085998.1:2911995-2954495 GCF_030014385.1 Trichomycterus rosablanca
GGTCGAGTCACTTTAACTGTTTAGTCAGGACTTAAGTGAGCGTTACAGCACTTTACACCGCCGAGCTCCAGAACCCCAACTTCCATGCTGGGACCATACGGCGAGTCTAATATACAAAACTAACTGCAGCAGAACGTCTGGACGCACCTGTATAAACCTGGTGCTGCATTCTGATTGGCTGAGCTGAATGTCACTCACATACTAGCTCTGACGTGCACGTTGCTTAACTGAAACCACCAATCAGAATTACAGCAGCTCGTTAGAGTTTATCTGGCCAATCAACAGTCAGAAATATGAATAACGTGTCAATGATTTACAAAATCATTGGTTTGTAAGCTTCCACATTCTTATTAAGCAAAATAACTAACGAAATAAATAAAAAATAAAACAGCCAATCCGGGGCCCTCAATTATTCGGGATTGCATTAAATCGCCCCTGTCTGTGAGGAACCTTCATTAGAACGTCTAATAGATCCCCGTACCCTCCCATGCACCAGCATATTAGATCTAGTGTAGATAATTTGGTCTGTTTTCTGTCGTGTATTTGAGGTTTATTCCTGACGTCGGGCTGAATCTTGTGTCGTTTATTGTTTGTTTGTTTGTGTGCCAGTCAAGTTGCCATCTATTTATTTTTACTTATTTAATTTTTGTTTATGCATTTTCTCCCCTCATTAATTAATTAATAAAAACGGTGGCGATCTGGTCTCACTGTGGTTTACAAGATGTGACGTAAAGCCGCCACAAGGGGGTGCTAGTGTACGAGTTCATTTTGTTTAATTTGTTTAACTATCATCATTATCAGCGCTTCGACCAGACACGTCTGTGTAGACGCCCGTCCGCCGATAGCACCTCGTGTCGCGTACGTTGGGTACATTATTGTTTGTCTGCGTGCCATTCGAGTTGCCATTTATGTATTCTTTTTCCCGTATCCGATTACCCGACTGCATCACGCTTCCTCTCCGCCGATGCCGATCCCCCGCCCTGATCGAGGAGGGCGAGACTGACACACGGCCCCTCCGACACGTGTGCGGTAGCCGACCGCATCTTTTCGCCTGATATGCGGATCAGCTTCGTGTACGGAGACACACACCCTGATTAACACGTTATTCCTTGCATATCAAGCTACGTGGCCCTCTGGTGGCAGGATGTGGCATTGACGAGGTTTCTCCTCATCGCCGCTGCAGAAACGCGACCCCCTGCTGTCTGGCTGAGGAACTGCAGCAGCGATGAGAAGAAACCGCCCCGGTGTTTTGAGGAGCTCTCTCACCTCAGGGTCCATCTCCTCCAGAGCGCTCTCCAGCTGCTTGAGCTCCTCCTCGGAGAGCTTGTCGAGGATCTCGTCCTCGTCCAGCTCCTTGTACTTCTCCAGGTCCTTCTTGAACGACAGCGCCATGTTGAACCAGCTTCAGCTCCGGCGAGACAGACGTCAGTCCAGTACGATTCAGGATCTGGAAAACACACACACAGATACGAGAATGGACCGAGGGTGACCAGTCTGACCAGTTCTCAACATCAAGGGTTTACAGGAGCGCAGATACACTATATGGCCAAAAGTATTTGGACACCTGACCATGAGCTTGTTTACATTTACAGAATTCAGCAGACGCTTTTATCCAAAGTAATTGAGGGTTAAGGGCCTTGCTCAGGGGCCCAACAGTGACAACCTGGCAGTAGTGAGGCTTGAACTTGCAACCTTCTGATTACTAGTCCAGTATCTTAACCACTGAGCTTCCTACAAGACTTTGAAGTGTGTCTGTGTGTGGGAATTTGTGCACATTCAGTCAAAAGAGCTGATCTGTTTGGCTGGGCGCTGATGGTTGGTGTTCCGATTCATCCCAGAGCTGCTGAGTGGGGCTGAGGTCCGAGCTTTTCTTCATGTCTTTATAGTGCTTGCTCATGGCCTTCCCTAAACTGCTGCAAAGATGGAATCATACTGTAATAAACCAGTGGTGTCCCAATACTTATATACAGATCCAGTCAACTGGTCGGTGAAAACATGTGGCTGAAGACACTAACGTCATCACCACTGGTGGGTGTTTGGTTGCCGTGGCGGTACGGCGTTCTTCACTAGCGTCGTGTGGAGAACATGCAAACTCCACACAGAGAGAGGACCCCCGAACGTTCCACCTGGGAATCGAACCCATGACCTTCTTGCCGTGATGAAAACACATCGCCGGATCAGACGCCATCATCAGCGTCTCTTTCATCCGGGCGTCAGAGAGTCAGACACGCCGAGAATGAAGAGCATCTCGCCGTACAGGTCGGACCGGATCGACGGCGGCTACCGTAAACGATTTTCGCTTTCGGAATCGCGCCCTGCTCGCCTCCATCGGGGTCACACGGGCACAGAGAAGCCGTCCAATCATCTACAACGTTTTTTTCAAGCGACATAATATTTGTCTAGGATTTTCACCGCGACCCGAGAACACCACATCAAGACGAGACTTAAATAAATAATAGAAACTGTGGAAATCTGGTCTTAATGTGGTTTACAAGACGTAACGTAAAGCCTCCACATGGGGGTGCTAGTGTGCAAGTTACAATTTGTTCAATGTGTTTAATTATTATTATTATTATTATTATTTTTCTCTGCCACCTTTCTTCTTCACGAGGTTCATGCGCTTTGACGTCCAGGATTCACGACTTCAAAAGAACCTGGTCAGGGTCGCTGCAGGTCCTGTTCCACCAGGGTGCAAGGCAGGACACACCGAACAGAGCGGTAATCCTTCGCAGCGCTTTAATCAAACACGCCTGCGTAGACGCCCGCACCGCTGGAAGCTTTATCACCGATTCTTGGTTATAAGCTACTTAGTAGCAACAGTTTAGGGAGGGTCCTTAATGTTCCAGCATGACTGTGTAGCTCTATAAGGACATGGAGACAAACAAATCAGCTCTGAATGGGCACAAGTTCCCACGGACACACTACAAAGTCCTCACAAAGAGCAAACCATTAGCTTTTAAAACCGGACGTCCGACAAACACAATCAATACTTTTGATTCCCGATTCCCGCTACAGGCCGAACCCTCGGATCACACCGCACGCCACCTGACCCGAGCGCCCGTTAACTGCCCAGTTCGACGAAAGAGGGCGGGGCGGGGCACTAGAGGTCCGTACCGAGTTCCTTTGATACGATCTGACGACTGTGCGAGTGTAAACGCACTCGGTGAGGTGAGAGAGGACGACGTGTTCCCTCAGCTCGTGTTTCTGGACAGAAAGCGGCTTTACTCCAAGCAGAGCGACGGATAAACACACGGCGGAGTTTAACTAGCAGCGTCGCCGAGGCTAATACGTGTGCGTGTGTGTGTGTGTGTGTGTGTGAGACGCAAAGCAGGGACGCATCAAAACACCAGGTCGAACATTTACGACTTCCTCCTTCAAACATGTAAAGTCGAGGGTTACGCAATATTATCCCAAAAGTATCGGGACGCCCCTTTGTTTCTACACTCACTGTCCATGTTATCAGCTCCACTTACCATATAGAAGCACTTTGTAGTTCTACAATTACTGACTGTAGTCCATCTGTTTCTCTACATGCTTTGTTACCCCCTTTCATGCTGTTCTTCAATGGTCAGGACCCCCACAGGACCACCACAGAGCAGGTATTATTTAGGTGGTGGATCATTCTCAGCACTGCAGTGACACTGACATGGTGCTGGTGTGTTAGTGTGTGTTGTGCTGGTATGAGTGGATCAGACACAGTGTCCACTCACTGTCCACTCCTACCTAGTCGATCCACCTTGTAGATGTAAAGTCAGAGACGATCGATCATCGATTGCTGCTGTTTGAGTCGGTCATCTTCTAGACCTTCATCAGCGGTCTCAGGACGCTGCCCACGGGGCGCTGTTGGCTGGATGTTTTTGGTTGGTGGACAATTCTCAGTCCAGCAGTGACAGTGAGGTGTTTAAAAACTCCAGCAGCGCTGCTGTGTCTGATCCACTCATACCAGCACAACACACACTAACACACCACCACCATGTCAGTGTCACTGCAGTGCTGAGAATCATCCACCACCTAAATAATACCTGCTCTGTGGTGGTCCTGTGGGGGTCCTGACCATTGAAGAACAGGGTGAAAGGGGGGTAACAAAGCATGCGGATCTAGCGGATCTAACGGATCACCGACGTCCCCGTTTGATGTGACTATTTTCCTTACTGCTAACAGAACCGACCTGGCGCACGTTAGCTTAGCCACAGCGCGGTATTAGCGCTCCGTATACGCGTGCAGACACGCCGCTGCTAGCACAACAAAGGAAACGCTGGGGCAGGTGAGACAGGTGAAGAATGGGCGACGCCCTATTACCCCCTTTAACGCACTTCAAAGGGTTTAGGGACTAGAACGCTACAGATTATTTGTACTATCACGTTTTACCGCCGTGTTATCCTGGTCAGGGTCGCTGTGGGTCCGGCTTCCCCAGAATCACTGGGCGCAACACAGTGTCCCGAGACAGGACGCCGATCGTGCCTGTATGCAGACACCCGACTGGGGATTCGAACCCTGGACCCGAGCTCTGTGCCACCACTCGGTTACATCACATTCAATCCGCTCAATCGTTTTATCCTGGTCAGGGTCGCTGTGGGTCCGGCTTCCCCCGGGATCACTGGGCGCAACAGAGCGACACACCCCAGACAGGACGCCGATCCATCGCAAAGCCGATCGTTCCCGTGTGCAGACACATGACCGGCCGATAGCACCGCTGACCGTTTTATCCTGGTCAGGGTCGAGGTGGGTCCGGCCGAGAGCACTGCTGTGGATTCGAACCCTGGACCCTGAGCTCTGCGCCACCTCATCATTCAGTTACGTTACTTTATGTTCAATCTGGACAGTTTTCACTCTCAAATCATGGGTAGGAATCTTTCGGGACCTCCTGATTATTGTGTCGCCCTAATTCCATTTAATTTCCGTCAACCGTTTCATCCTGGTCAGGGTCGCGGTGAGTCCCAGACAGGACGCCAAGCCATTACAAGGCCGGTCGTGTCCGTTTGTATACGCCCGACCTAACATTGCGGAGATCAGCAGGAGTAGAATTATGGATATGACTAAATGGAGAAAAACTTTAAGCACACAGCGCTATACGATTAGGCTAAGTCGTAGAGAACGATCATATATTAGAATAAAGACATACAGTATATTCATTCATTCATGTTGTCCTTTATCCCTCCCTCAGGCACAGTAAACCGCCTGGCCGGGTCGATAGCACCTCCGGACTCATACAGAAGGAGATCAGAGCAAGGAAGTCTGCTTACATCAGACGGAGGGGGGGATCTAACCGAATTTAGATCCACGGCGGTTTGTAAACCCCCATCCGCACTAGATATGAGAAATACGTTCCTCTAAGATCCCTATAAATCTGATAAGCAGCTACACACACACCGAGAAACCCAAACATCCACCACGTACACTCAACACACACACACACACACACACACACACACGCAGTCAGCGTTGTTATACGGCGCCAAACACACCCTCACGTTAGTCAATACTCACTCAACAGAACAGTGAGCAAGACCACGCCCTAAAACCAGTCCATTCTCTCTCTCTCTTTCACTCTCTTACACACACACACACACTCAGAAAAACGTTCCGAATCGGAAGAGCGTTCTCATTCACACACACTACGTTTGTCACGCACACACACACACTTTCACTCCTCTTCTCACGCTAACACACACTCGTGTACACACTTATTCTCTCTCTCTCTCACACACACACACACTCTCAGAGCTGTGTTCTAGCAGGAGTGTTTGGGTGCTACGCAGAGATAGAGCTGGGTACGACTGTGTACGACTCCTCCCTGAACACAGGGCTGGAAAACACTGACACACTGCATCACACACACACACACACACACACACACACACACACACACACACACACACACACACACACACGGCATGATAGTCTGGAGAGCTTCTGAGGACGGTGGGTGGGAACCGAGACTCATTACAGCAGGAACCGAGCGAATCTTTACGACCGAAGGACTTTAGTTAAGCATCCCAAGCAAACGAAGTTACAAATGATGCGTTCAGGCTAAACCGGGTGCCGTCACCCATGAGAAAATATGCAAAAACGTAAATAAAAACACACCGGCGCATTAAAACACTCACTGTCTCTAACACACCAGGTTTGAAGACTTGTTTTGCAGGATGTGCATTTTCTTTTCGGACAAACCTCACACACACACACGCTTTATACAGCACTGATTCTAACATGGTAATAACATGGTAGTGTGTGTTCTGCTATGAGTGCAGCAGGTGCAGCAGTGTTGTTGGGAGTTCTAAGCACCTCTAAGTAAGTTCTAAGTAAGTGCTGGGAGGAGAACAGCGGCCCAACCAAAAATATAAAGCCACCAATCAGAAAGCGTCCACTGATTAAAGACTAGAAGAAGAAAACATAGTGTCTCTTAGGTCCCAACAACACTCCTGCACCTGCTACACACATAGATACATGTTAGTGTCAGTGCAGTGCTGAGAATCATTCACACCCAAACTTATTAAGGGTTATTAGGGATCGTTTTGATTAATAAATGAGGTACAGGGGGTTGGAAAGTCCACAAAGTAGAATATAGGTTCCAGTCAGTATGGATTAACCTGGATTTTAAATCCCCAACAACACTGCTGCACCTGCTACACTCATAGATACATGTTAGTCTCAGTGCAGTGCTGAGAATCATCCACACCCAAACTTATTAAGGGTTATTGGGGGTCGTTTTGATTGCACAGAGTAGCAGATAGGCTCCAGTCAGTAGTTGTATACCCACAAAGTTTATCTATATAGTAGGTGTGGCTTATAAAATAACGAATGAATGTAAGTAGCAGATAGGTGTTCCTAATAAAGTGCTCAGTGAGTGTCTATGTGTAAATATACATTTATATAAGTACGTTTAATGTTAACTACAGTATAAAATATAATTTTAAGGTGTTTGGGACATTAAACTGATTTAAATAAAAGAGAAATAAACAAAATTCATGATTCATGAGGGGCTGTAATGACTGGGGCTGTGTCCCAAACCGCATACTAGCGTACTACGTAGTGTGCAAGTAGCCCTGATAGTATTATAGCGAGTGCGCTAATCTAGCATACTGTTTAGTACGGTAGTACGCGAGCTAGAACGCGCTCCATTTCATCTACATTACCGACGCTAACCTACCAATCAATTATATTAACACACACGCGGAGACTTTAACTCACCTGTACATGTAATAACTCGTTAAAACGGACAGTCTCAAACTACACAATCTTACCTTGACCAAAGCAGAGCAGAATAATTCCCACTCTCACTCTCCGTCTCCTCCTGCTAACAAACTCCACCAACAAAATCGGTCCCTACCCGAATCGTGTCACCGTCTACTGCTAGTGCGCATGCGCATCACTCACGCACATGCGCAGGAGTGATAATACTACCTCATCACTCTCTCGGTCCCAAAAGGGCGGCAACGCAGAAAACAAGAAGCAACAGATGACTGACATGTCCAACAGCCAATCAGTGATCAGTTACTTGAGCATTAAAGCCCGCCTTCTACTGGTGAAAGACCAATCAGAATCGTGCTAATGCTGGAAAGAACGTTATTTTTATTATTATTATTGTGGATTATATAAAATAAAATGAATGTCATCATAAGAAAGTATAGTAATAATTAAGCATTAATTCATTTTTAAATAACAGAAAAAAAAAACAGAAGTTCATATTTGGTACAGAAAACTTTACAGAGGTTTCTTGTAGTTCGTGACCAAGTTGCCACACACTGCAGCAGGGATGTTGGCCCACTCCTCCATACAGAGAATTCCTCTGTATGTAATCTTCTTTAAACTTCTGTAAACTTCTTTTGCCCCGTGTAGCTCCACACACCGCCGATCTGAAAAGAATTGGATGTAGAAATGGGAATATTTTAGCAGTTTGTTGTTGATACTAGGGCTGGGCGATTTTGCAAAAAAAAAAAATCTCGATTATTTTAAAATTATACCTGATTGTCGATTACGATTTCGATTTTTTTTGTTCTTGTATAATGCAATTAAAATAAGACTCAAATTTCTTTTTTTGCATTGTAATTAAAGGCTGCAGAAGTGCAAAAATAGTAACAGCACCACCTATAATTATCCTTTTAAGGGACTCGAACTTTATAACAATGATATCACAATAATTAAAACAAAATAGAGATCTGAATTATTTATATCCTTATCTATCTATATCTAAGAATAGCTCACAAACAACTTTTATTTTAAATAATGTTCAGCAGAACCTCCTTACATTAGGAATTAGTGAGTCTGTATCAGTATCTACACTGGGGGGCATCAAGTAATCACTCAGCTCAGCTTTTTGTCCTCTTGTGCTTTGGGGGGTGGATGGAGGGGGCACGTTCCGCTTCTAACAACATGGACTACAATTCCCATGTTCCAACGGACTGTCACGTGACTATATCACATGTCCCGGTCAGTAGAGGTTTAAAGAGTACTAAAACATTGTACTCAAGTAAAAGTACTACTACTTTAATGCATTTTGACTTGAGTACGAGTAAAGTTACTACTGTAGTTTAAAAATCTATTCAAGTAAAAAGTTATTCATTTAAAATGTACTCAGAGTAAACGTTACTTATTTAACAGAAGAGCGTGTCTATAAGTGGATATAAATCTCACAATAGTTGTTTGTTTATTGATACAACATTTAAAACATTTAGGGATGTTTAATGTGTTTAATTGGGAGGCGTTACATACATACGGCTCTTTACAAGGAACCGAGCCAAAAGATTCGACTCCCTATCGCAATTTTTTAAAATCTACTTTAAAAGTACAAGTACACAAAACTACTTAATTACAGTAACGCGAGTAAATGTATTTTGATTCAGTTCAGCGGTGTTTGATTCAGTGAATCTTATTTAAACTCTTCTGTTTGTGTCTCGTGTTGCTGATCGTGTTTGCGCTCCTTATTACTGAATCTAACCGTTACCGTGTATAATCCTTGTCGTCTTCCGTTTACTGTTTTAGTTTTCACTGGTTTTGGACTCTGACCTGGTTTTGTACACCGTTTTTGCCCTTTTTATATTAAACTTTTCCTTATTTATATTCCGCGAGCGTCTTGTCAGTTTCTGCTTCGTGTCATGTTGGTATTTTAATGAAAATATAAAGTATGTAAACAATCGCGATTGTCACATTCTAACATCGGGTGAAAACGTTCATTCGAATTAACCGAATTAATCGTGAAAATCGCCCAGCCCTAGTTGATACGTGAGCTTTATGAAACATGAGGTATCCAGAATGATGTGCATCAATCCAACTTTGTGTGTATAAAATGATGAAAATCTGCAACAGAGCAACAGCAGAGCAGCAACAAACTGTTTACAGCTTTATGATTTGCTGAAGCCGAATCACCTGCTGCTTTTACTTTCCAAATGATTTAATGCTGTTGAAGGAATGAATGATGTGATAAAGTGGCCAGATGAAGAGTGTTTAAGTCAGAGTCAGTTCAGAATGACTTAATAAAGGTAGAACAATATACACATTATCCATTGGCCTTACGTTTGTGATGAGCATAGTCTTTATTTATCCGAGGTTAAAAAAAATTATAGACCTGTTAGGGTCCTAATATATAATATATTAAATTCTGGGAGTTCTTCATCAGGGCAACACAAATCTAAGACTGGGAGAACACTAATCCAGTGGTGTGAGTTAGTGCAGTTAATGTATTATGACTTTAAATAGCACGTCTGTATAATATATGTGATATTTGTAGACTCTCCCACCATCAGGACTCTTACCACAGGGAAGAAGAAGTACATATTACGGAGGTGCGTCCGAATATGAAAGGATGTAGGGCCGAGGAAATATGACCTCATATAGTGGGCAGGCGGTGGAGCAGGTACTGGGGCAGATGCTGATGTGATATTTGTAGACTCTCCCACCATCAGGACACTTACCACAGGGAAGAAGGAGTACATATTACGGAGGTGCGTCCGAATACGAAAGGATGTAGGTCCTAGGCAATATGACCTCATATAGTGGGCAGGTACTGGAGCAGCTGCTGGGACACGCCCCTCATGTTCCTCCTCTGCCGCCAACTGTAAAGAACAATACCAGAGGTTACCGCTGCAGCTGCTATGCCAGCCACATAAACAGCTGGCTTACAATCAAGAAAAGCCTTTAAAAACATCGCTGCTGAATCTAAATCCTCCTGAGAGATGATCGCTGTGCGTCCGTCCTCGTCAGCTGTCAGTTAAAGACCGAGCGATCAGCTCACTGCTCCGCTTTATATAGAGCTCAGGTACGGTCCATTTCATCGGTCACCTAGCAACCGAATTCCAGGTGCTGGCTTGACTGTGACGTCACTTCGGAGTACTTATCCTCTTCTACAGGACGTGGAGACCCTTGAGCTTTAACTGATCCCAAGTCCCAAACCTTCGAGCAGCTGGATCAGTGGCTCTCCTCAGCTGAAACTGAGTAACCCGTCTTTAAAAGTGTTGTGTGCATCACATTGTTATGGGGAATACACAAATCACCAACTCACCAGGACATTCCAAACGGTTGTACTGGCTATGGCCAATATTTGTGCAATGGCTCTGATTGAATTTCTCTCAACTTCACAATTGCTTGTTTTTCACCCATAGACAGCTCTCTGGTTCTCATGTTGGTTACTCCTCTAACTATAAATGCACAGTCTGCACAGGCAAAACCCAAATCTGAACCTGAGCGTAGACGTTCAGCGCTATTTATTATTTAAATAATCAATGTAACAGGACACACCTGGGTAACAAAACACACCTGACAGTCACATGTTCCAATACTTTTGCTCACAAGAAAAATGGGTGGGTTCAGACAAAAGGTGCTATCTTCTGAACTGTGTATCAGATCCAGATGTAAATACAGTGGAACCTCGACTTACGAGTGACCCAACTTACGAATTTTTTGAGATACGAGCTGTCACTTGGTCGATTTTTGCTTTGTGATACGAGCCGAGATCTGAGTTACGAGCTCAGCTGAGTTCAGTTCACCTGGTTATCTTGCCGTACAAGCAAGTAAAAAGAGGAAAATGTGACGAAAAAGCCAAAAGTCGGTGAAGAATAAGATTAAGTGAAGTAATATATATATATATATATATATATATATATATATACAGCGCATTATAGCGCGGGTTGTTTACTGAATGGTAGCAGCTGGAGTAATGATGCTCGCGGCTTGGTCTCGCGAGAAGTAAAAAAGAGTAGCGCGTGGTGTCGTGACTGATTTTGACATGTACAAGTTCTAGCATCCGAGTCGTATTCCAAATAAAGGTCGTATACCAAGCTACATTTTTCACATCCAATCAGGACGTATACCAAGTTGGACTTATACCAAAGCAGACGTATACCGAGGTGCCACTGTGTATTGTAGCATTAAGTGTGTAGTGAGTAAGTTAAGTGAGCACGAAATGAAACACTCCCCCAACTTCCCCCGCCAATCTCCACCTCCGCCAGAATCTCCGTCTGATTTTTAAGGTAAATACACGTAATAAAACCAGTTTATTTCTTTACATTCTCTTTTATTATGTATTATTATTATTTTATACATTATTTGTTATTTATAAAGTACATTTTTCTTATTTAAAAACACGTAACTAAAAAAATCGGTGTGGTTTTTGGAGGGCTGGAACGGATTAATAGCGTTTCAGTTCATTTTAATGGGAAAATTTGATTTGATATACGAGCAAATTGAGTTACGAGCTTGGTCACGGAACGAATTAAACTCGTAAGTCAAGGTTCCACTGTACCTGCAAATAAAAGCTGAAATGTTGATCTTTTGTCTCATATTCATCTTTTAATGTCAAAGCCAAATGTTTTCAGTCTACAGCGACAAAAAAGGGATTGGCCTCACTGTTCCAATACTCTTGGAGGGGAGCGTATATATATATATATATATATTGGAGGGGAGTGTATATATATATATATATATATATATATATATATATATATATATATATATATATATATATATATATATATATATATATATTGGAGGGGAGTGTATATATATATATATATTGGAGGGGAGTGTATATATATATATATATATATATATATATATATATTGGAGGGGAGTGTATATATATATATATATATTGGAGGGGAGTGTATATATATATATATATATATATATATATTGGAGGGGAGTGTATATATATATATATATATTGGAGGGGAGTGTATATATATATATATATATTGGAGGGGAGTGTATATATATATATATATATATTGGAGGGGAGTGTATATATATATATATATATATTGGAGGGGAGCGTATATATATATATATATATATTGGAGGGGAGTGTATATATATATATATATATATTGGAGGGGAGTGTATATATATATATATATATATTGGAGGGGAGCGTATATATATATATATATATATTGGAGGGGAGTGTATATATATATATATATATATTGGAGGGGAGCGTATATATATATATATATATATTGGAGGGGAGTGTATATATATATATATATATTGGAGGGGAGTGTATGACTTTATTTTTATAAATATCTTTCTTGAGAGTTTTGTATGAATTAGCACATGTTGCATTTTGATCAAAATAACATTTTTTGTACAAATGATTATTACACTTATTTGGATTTACTGATCTATATTATATTTTAATATAAAGTAAATATAAAAGGATTTTAAAAAAGGAGGTAAGGGACATTCATTTTGTATATAAAAATTACATTTATTTTCACTTTAAAATGAATGGAAAATAAATACGAACATTATTTTTAAAATACTGTATAGGGTTTGTAGTATTTAATGTGTTTGTATAAAATAGTTTGACATTGATCGATCAAATCATTACAAGACTTGAGTGCAGAGTAAATAACGTGTTAGCTGAAGTGGGAGCCTGATCAGAGCTTTCATTATAACCGTCTTTAAATAAATATGTTATCTTAAAATTACCATAAAATAGGTTTTGTAGAATGTTGCCTATTTTTTAATGTCTAAGGTTTAAACCATTACTGCTGCCTTAACAAGAGACGATTAGATAATATTTTATGTTTATAGCTACATTCTCATCAGCTTCATTCTAATCAGCATTACATTTAAAGTGGAATAGAAACTTTCAGCCTAAGATATGCTGACCTTATTCTTCAATTAAAGATTATTGTAAGGTTATTTACTATAATACTGCTGAGATGATATAATATGTTTTAATTTAACTTTCTTTAAAATGGCGCCAAAAATAATTACTAGCAAGCTAACTTGTCTAGGTTTTATACAAGTGCTAAAATATAACTACAAAATATTCAATGAATGATTTATTACCATTTTAGCTTCGTGTAGCAAAAGAAAATATCTCCGTGTCCCTTCTGTCAGGTGTTAGAAGAGTGTGGGAGCTTAAACAAACGAATTTCTGAGCGAGTTCTTATTGCAACACTAATAATCAGTGATGGGAATTTCGGCTCCTTTTAGAGAGCCGGTTCTTTTGGCTCGGCTCACTAAAAAGAGCCGACTCTTTCGGCTCCCAAGTGGCTCCTTAGATTTTTTTGTTGCTTAATTTACTACCAAATTACATGTAAAATGAATTACTAATGTAAAAAAAACATTGTATCAAATGTTTATTATTTAAATTGCTTTATTTATATATTCAACATGGAACAGAGTGCTCCAATAATAAATTATAAAATACAAAAACAAAGACCCATCTCTTCTTCTTTCGGCTTTTTCCCTTTTTCAGGGGTCGCCACAGCGAGTCATCCTCATGATCGCTCATTGATTTGGCACAGTTTTTACGCCGGATGCCCTTCCTGACGCAACCCTCCCTAATTTATCCGGGCCTGGGACCGGCACTACAATGCACTAGTGCATCTAGCGGCTAGGTATCTATAGGACAATTCAGTGTTTCCAATTAACCTGGTGGCATGTTTTTGGACTGTAGGAGGAAACCGGAGTACCCGGAGAAAACCCACGCGGACACGGGGAGAACATCCAAACTCCGCACAGAAGGGACCCGGACCGCCCCACCTGGGGATCGAACCCAGGACCTTCTTGCTGTGAGGCGACAGTGCCACCCATCTCAATTACACAAAAAGATCTGATTGTGTATATTATTTGTAAATTTGCATCTACAGCGGGCGGCACGGTGGCTAAGTGGGTAGCACTGTCGCCTCACGGCAAGAAGGTCCTGGGTTCGATCCCCAGGTGGGGCGGTCCGGGTCCTTTTAAAGTGTGGAGTTTGCATGTTCTCCCCGTGTCCGCGTGGGTTTCCTCCTGGTGCTCCGGTTTCCTCCCACAGTGCAAAGACGTGCAAGTGAGGTGAATGTTCCTGTCATGAATGTAACCAAAGTGTAAAACGTGACGTTAAAATCCTAATAAACAAAACATAAGTGAGACAACACAACATCAACGAAGCATCACTCAACAAAATATAAATGAAAATGTGTAACACAAAAAGAAAAATCAGCATCCAGGTGCCAGTATTTGTAAGTGTTTAGTGAAGATTAGTATTCAGAAAAACCAAGGAGCTCATCTGTGATGGCTTGTTCCCTCTCTCCCTCCCTCCTGTTCGTGTGTGTGTGTGTGTGTGTACACTACAGTGCAGCAGATTATCTGAGCACAGTATCCGACCCTAAATTAAGAAACACCCTGACGAGGTACAGACTGAGCGCACACGACCTGGCCGTGGAGACGGGGCGACACACCCGGTCCTGGCTGCCCCGGGAGGAGAGGTTGTGCCAGCACTGCACTCTCAGTACAGTAGAGACGGAGCTGCACTTCCTCACCCGGTGTACCAAGTACCACCACGTCTGCTCCCAATTCTTCCCTAAATTTAATAACGTCATCCCCAACTTTACCTCCCTCCCAGACCCAGACAAACTGCCCCACCTACTGGGGGAGCACAGAGAGAGCTGCACACTAGCAGCACTCTATACTTACACCTGCCACCAGGTGAGGGACAGTGGGTGACCGTGTCCCATACACACACACACACACACACACACACACACACACAAACTGCCCCACCTACTGGGGGAGCACAGAGAGAGCTGCACACTAGCAGCACTCTATATACACACCTGCCACCAGGTGAGGGACAGTGGGTGACCATGTCTCATACACACACACACACGCACACGCACACGCACACGCACACGCACGCACACACACGCACAAACTGATTGTTTTACTACCTCACTATTGTAAATATTATACTTTTTATTGTTATTCTTTTGCACTATTTTTATTAATATTTTATTCTATTCTATATATTTTTGCACATGTAACTATTCTGTATATTTTTGTTCTTTCTTATTTTTATTGTTAATATTTCTCTGTAACTGAGCTTTGGCAATACGAATGTCATTATTTGTCATGCCAATAAAGCTTCTTTTGAGTTTGAGTTGAGTGACCCCTCCCCTCCTGCTCAGTGT
Source organism: Trichomycterus rosablanca (assembly GCF_030014385.1). Classification (NCBI taxonomy): domain Eukaryota; kingdom Metazoa; phylum Chordata; class Actinopteri; order Siluriformes; family Trichomycteridae; genus Trichomycterus; species Trichomycterus rosablanca. Next base: position 2,927,394 of record NC_085998.1, read on the forward strand.
AAACACACATACGCCACCACGTATTTTGACCAATCACGTGACAGAAAAAAAAAACGGAAAAAAACGAATCGGCTCCCAATCAGGAGCCGGATCCCGTCGTTTACTTTAAAGAGCCGACTCTTAGAGCCGAATCATTCGCAACCGACCCATCACTACTGGAGAGCTACTGAGGAGAGGTTGGTTGAATCTAAGCTCCGTTATAAAATAGAGTTTAAACCCATCAATACTATGTAAACTGTTCTAAAAGTTATTAAATATGAAGCGAAATGTTTTAGTTATTTCTTTAATGGATGTGTGTTAGAGATGTGTGTTATATAATCGTGTTAAATTAGAGCGTAAAAGTGAGCTGTATGAGCTAGCTATAGCTGCCTCGTGCAGTGCTAACCCTCCCCCTTTTCCCGCTCTTTCTGTGTGTTGGGTGCAGCAGGCTGGTGTAAAGGTGGGCAGTGTTGCCAACTTAGCCACTTTGTCGTTATTTTTAGCGACTTTTCAGACCCCGCTAGCGACTGTTTTAAAAAAAAAAAAAGCGACAAATCTAGCGACTTTTTCTGGTATTATTGGAGACTTTTGGAGACTCGAACGTGAAAACACAGATTGTTCTGCAGTTACTGTCCTCAACGAGCCGCAATCACAGTCAGGGTTGCCAGATTGGGCGGGTTTACACCAAAATGAGCGGATTTTGTTGGAAATTGGCAGGGAAAAACACTTATGCAGGTGGACAAAATTTGGGCTGGTTTGTAATTATTTTGGCAGCTTAAAATATATATAAAAAAAGTTATTGCTAAAGCAGGTGGAGTATAAATAGGTCTACCTTCTCCCACCACATCCAACCGTTGTCAAAACTGTGATTGACAGGTTATTCTTTCCAGTCCAGGACACTGTTGCCACACCCATCAATACACTGATTCATATGATAGAAAGTGATTTAAGTTGAATATGAAGGTAAGCAAGTCTCATATGTACGAGAGGGAAAACTTTCATTGCTTGCAAGTTTATTTTTATTTACATGCAAAGGTTTGTGTGTCCTAACAAATAATGTATTTTACAAACTTGGTAGGCTACTTTAAAGACATGCAAGCAAAAATAATTTGTCCTTTATAATGTATAATTACTGATCTGTACATTTTAAGATATTAATTTGTACGTCATGATGGTTTAACTGGTGTATTATTTGTGAAATGCCAAACATCATCTGCTTATCCTGTGTTTTGGGCGGTTTTTCATGCATTTTGGCTGAAAATTACTGTCGCAATCTGGCAACCCTGCCCAGAGTTGCTCAGTGTTGTCTTAAAAAACAAAAACAAACCACGAATCAACAGAAGAATGTTCATTTGTAGTTCTAAACACATTTAGGGTGTTTTTACCCACTTTTTGTCTCTCCCACGATGTTATTTCTCTCTTCTACAGCGTCAATTACATGCAAATTAGGCGATGACGTCATTTAGCGACTTTTAGGACAGCCAATAGCTGCTTTCCTTACTGAGGAGTGGGCAACACTGAAGGCGGGCCCGAGGCGAGCTTTCTCTCTCATCTGCTTTTTCCTCTACACATCCGGGTACGTTTTGTTTTTTTAATCGCTTCTGTATACAATGATAAAATGCTGGTATTAGAAATGGAGTATTATATAGGTTATTTTAATATTAATATATAATGAATAATATATAGGTATCATTGCATATGTTTGTTGTAATTGTAATATAATGTGTGTATAAAATGTAATTTTTATCTATCTAACTAACTATCTAACACTTAACATGTATTTTAGTTCCCCCCTGATGAATCCGTTGTAGCCGAGATTCCTCCACCAGAATTCAGTATGGCACCGAGTAGTACCAGAACACCAGGCAGTGAGGTAAAATCATATCTGCAGTATAAACAATATCATAGTACCAACCAGTCTGCACTTAATATGGTGCACTTACTGTGTATTGATATTGTTAACACTAATGTTTTATTAAGGCCTTATGTCCAGTGTGCGGAATACATTTTCTGCTGGATTGTATAGAAATTCATGCCAGCTCATGTGGAGAAAGGTAACAATACATTTTATATCTGGCTTTTTAATCAGAACTGAATTTATTTATTAAATCCAATAAAATAATTAAGTTGTTGGTTACTCTTGTGTAATTATAGAAGAGATAGAGCTTCTTTCATTTTGGATGATGTCCACAGAACTAAGACGATTGAAAGGTATTTGTGTCTCTATATCTTTATTAAGCAATAGAACACGAGAGGTCGTGTGTTATCATGAATAACATCACGGCTGTGATTCGGTCGCAGGCACGAGTAGATCGTCACAGCCGTGATGTTATTCACGATAACACACGACCTCAAGTGTTCTATTGCTTTTATACAACAGTTTTTACAAAATAAATAAAGAAAATAAATCAAAGAAGCCCTAAATTTCATAATAAATATGCTTTAATATTAACAAAACCTTCCACCAAAAAGTAGTTCCACACCGAATATAAAGTTTAACACGACAAAGCAGAACATCCCAAGCTGCAAAAACTCATTTCAGGGAGGTAAGAACAACAAGAAGAAGAAGAAGGCAGGAACCTCCGAAGAGAAAAATAAAAAACCTCTTGCACACAACAAAGGATTATGGGTGATAACAGAACTCTTAGGAGCTGCTAACTGGGCTATTAAGCTAACTGTTTGCGATACAAACACATTAATGTTCCCTACATAGTGCACTAGATTGTGTATCAGATAACGGATTTAAAACGCGATCGGGGAAAAGTCTGTGTCGCCTGCGTGCGCGTTTGTGTGCATGAAGCTCGTCGTTACTGGCAACGCGTCAGCGGAGTGATACAGTTGTGGTGTGAAAAGGCAGTTGAGAACGCTTCTCAACCAATCAGATTGTAGTAAGGTCGGAACTAACTGTTGTATAAACTGCATTATATAACAGTCATCTACTTGTCTGATAACAATTGTTTTATATTTTCCGGTTCTCTGATTGGTGTATAATACCAGGCTTGATGATATATTGCAGGCCGTATGTGCTGCAGTGTCCAGGGACAGCAAGACTTTCACATTGTTGTGTCTCGTCACAATATGGTGGCTGTTAACGAGCTCAAAGTTTCCTTTCCTGGGGAGGCTGGAATAGACACAGGGGCACTCCGAAAAGAGTTTCTAACCGGTATAAACGGGGGGTCACAGCAGTCAACATAGGGTGCAAGAAATGCACAGCAATTTCAATGCAGAACAATGCACACTTACTCGTACCAAGAGGTAGTTGGAGTAGCCAGTCGACCTAATGGCATGTTTTTAAAAAAGAAAATAATAGGAAGACATAAAAAAACACACAAACACAGGACCTGTTTCTTATGTGGCCGTAGTAGATTTTGTAATAAAAACTGATTGCTAAACTACCATAATGGATGATTTACAAAACGTTGTCTTTAAATATATTGCTAGTATGTGTTCATTATTATTCAAATGATTTTAATTGTTTAAGATCAGTAGGGGAAATAATGGCTGCCATGGCCCAAAATTTTCTAGCTTAATGGTGCTACAAGTTTTTCTGCAGTGGGTCTCTAGACTTGGAAGGCCTGAACAAAACTTGTGCTGCAGATGAATGCAGTGTTTTCATTTCAAGGGTGCGACTGATAACAGTGAAACCAAAAATCTCTCGAAAATAAGAGATATGGCCAAGGTGCGAAATATTACCATGCAAGTTTTTACTGTTTCTTTTGCAAATGTTCATCAGGAACAGGACATTGTAGTTGCTATGGTGACTTTTATGCGCACTATATCCTATTTAACAGTTTAACGCAGGGGCGTCAAACTCATTTTCACCGAGGGCCACATCAGCATTATGGTGGCCCTCAAAGGGCCGATTGTAACGTATCCTGCTGTGATTGCAGTCTGTTGTTTTTCTTGGAGGCTGAATTCTGCATTTATATCGTCCTACTTTACCACAGACACGGCCTCATAACACAAGAGACGCACCGGTTTCTCTTCCTGAAGCACAAACTTGTTTTCACTTTCATTAAATTTCCTCCTCATGCTTAATTTTCTTACTTATCATCTTGTACATTTTAGGATCATGTGTAAATATGTGTAACATCATCTACTGGTGGGATGTGTCACTTTGCAGGTCACAAAATCAGCCTGCATTTTGAAAGATGCAGTTTGTTTAGGATTTTACAGTGTATTTTTAAGACAATCATTCTGCCCTCACTAATAGTTTATCCCCCTTTCTCAGCTAGACAGACAGACAGACAGACAGACAGCTCTCTTCAGAATACAGTCGGTTTATTTGCTTCCCAGCTGTGTGATACACTGTGTGCATCAAAATGAAGTAAAAATACAAACAATAAAAACAATTCTTCTTCTTCTTCTTTCGGCTTTTTCCCTTTTTCAGGAGTCGCCACAGCGAGTCATCCTCATGATCGCTCATTGATTTGGCACAGTTTTTACGCCGGATGCCCTTCCTGACGCAACCCTCCCTAATTTATCCGGGCTTGGGACCGACACTACAATGCACTAGTGCATCTAGCGGCTAGGTATCTATAGGACAATTCAGTGTTTCCAATTAACCTGGTGGCATGTTTTTGGACTGTGGGAGGAAACCGGAGCACCCGGGGGAAACCCACGCGGACACGGGGAGAACATGCAAACTCCGCACAGAAAGAACCCGGACCGCCCCACCTGGGGATCGAACCCAGGACCTTCTTGCTGTGAGGCGACAGTGCTACCCACTAAGCCACCGTGCCACCCTAAACAATAAAAACAATAAAGAACCTAATACAGTAAAAGCACACAGCTGTAGTCAAGTGTTACATCTGGTACAATATGAGATTTAACCAAACGTAAAATAACGCTAACGAGTTAAAATTGTGTGTAAAGATACTAATTGCTATAGTAACAGTAACAACAGTATTTAATGACGGTAAATTTGTGCTGTTATATACTAAAGCGCTGTGATATACTCACTAAACATTTACTAACAACTGAGAATATAAACACCACGACTTACAGACGATGCTTCGGTATTATACTGAAAGATAATTATCTGCATTTATTTATTATTGTTTACATTACTGACTACGCTACTTCGCGTTCTCTTTGCCGTAAAAGTCACATGGCTTCTAAGCGAAGGTTAAAGTTAGTTGCCATGACTACGATGTCACGGTTGTCTTTTAATTAAAGGTGCAGGAGTCCCGTTAAATTATAAGCGCGTCTCTGTAACGACTCGAACCATCACAACAATCATACAGTCGTTAAACCTCTCGCAGGCCGGATAAAATGACGTGGCGGGCTGTGAGTTTGACACCCCTGGTTTAATGCTATTTAAATACTAGGTTTTTTCCCCCAATATTAATGCTATCTGACAACAAAAAAAAGTATTAATAAAAAAAATAAAACTAACTTTGTCTAAAATAATTATAGGCAAGAATCAACACGTCTATCGTGTACACCTGTTACAAATACAAATGTTTTTCACAATTTTAGGTGGGGTCGGCCACAGACTGCACAATTAATGACCTAACAGAGGAAATATTAAGTTGTGGTTACACTGGACCAATAAGCCTGGAGGTGAAGGATGACATTGTCTGGTATGTTTGTAATATTACTGTTAAATACGCCCTTTGCTTGCAAAACAATTTTTTGTGCAGGTCAGTTTAATGTATCACACTTATCAAGTAAGCACTCAGCTTAGCTTTGATTTTGTCCTCTTGTGATTAGGGGGGTGGATGGAGGGGGCAAATTCTGCTTCTAACTATATGGACTACAATTCCCATGCGCTAACGGACTGTCACGTGACTGTCACATGTCCCGGGCAGCCAATCCTGATCGTGCTCATCATCTCCGGAGTTTTGATTCAGTTCAGCGGTGTTTGATTCAGTGAATCTTATTTAAACTCTTCTGTTTGTGTCTCGTGTTGCCGATCGTGTTTGCGCTCCTTATTACTGAATCTAACCGTTACCGTGTATAATCCTTGTCGTCTTCAGTTTACTGTTTTAGTTCATCTTCTGGTTTTGGACTCTTACCTGATTTTGTACACTGTTTTGCCCTTTTTATATTAAACTTTATTGGTCAGTTTCTGCGTCGTGACATGTTGGTATTTTAATTAAAATATAAAGTATGTAAACAATCGCGATTGTCACATTTCTAACATCAGGTGAAAACGTTCATGTGAATTAATCGTGAAAATCGCCCAGCCCTAGACTATTTACAAGACTTCCTTTAGGAACTTAAACAGGGTCACCTCAGGCCCTCACCTAATAATTTGCTGTAAATGATAGGGATTCAGGACACACTTTGTAATAATTTAACATTCAAATATAAAGAAAACATGGTATTAATCGGAACCTGCTAAATTCAGCAAATAAACATTCAACTGAGCAGATGAGGATGTTTACTTTGCATTAGACTGTATTTGTTTATGGTTAATGAAATGACAGCAGTTTCTATATTTGCACCAGTTTTATTAAGAAGCAATCTTTTCTTTCCAAATTTAGTAACGCATACTAAACCAAATGTGTGCTGTTGCAGTTTTTGCTGTTCTACTGCAAATACGTTATTAACTTACAAAATGTTTTTTTAACATTTAGATGAAAATCCACCACCTATGGTTGAGACAACTGGTCTGCCCTCCCTTAGTCCAAAAACATTCCTTCAGTGGCTCACAGGACAGGGACACATTCCTGTTCTGGCAGAAGAAAAAAGGTATTTATTTATTACTGTCAAATTCAGTCATGAATGTGATACAGAATTTACTTCACATAAAATTTCTTACCCAATGGTTGCAGCTTGCACCACTACAATTACACTCAAACGTGCAAAGTTATGAAGACTTCAGAATATGCTGGGAGATCCACGGATTGTGCAGGTTCTCCTACTTAGAAAGATGAGAGAGGTCTGTAATTTTCATCATAGCTACACTTCAACTATGAGAGACAAAATGAGAAAAAAAATCCAGGAAATCACATTGTAAGATTTTTAAAGAATTTATTTGTAAATTATGGTGGAAAATAAGTATTTGGTCAATAACCAAAGTTCAACTCAATACTTTGTAACATAACGTTTGTTGGCAATGACAGAGGTGAAACGTTTCCTGTAAGTCTTCACCAGGTTTGCACACACTGTAGCTGGTATTTTGGCCCATTCCTCCATGCAGATCTCCTCTAGAGCAGTGATGTTTTGGGGCTGTCGCTGGGCAACACGGACTCCACAAATTTTCTATGGGGTTGAGGTCTGGAGACTGGCTAGGCCACTCCAGGACCTTGAAATGCTTTTTACGGAGCCACTCCTTCGTTGCCCGAGCGGTGTGTTTGGGATCATTGTCATGCTGGAAGACCCAGCCACGTTCCATCTTCAATGCTCCAACTGATGGAAGGAGGTTTTGGCTTAAAATCTCACGATACACGACCCCGTTCATTCTTCCCTTAACACGGATCAGTCGTCCTGTCCCCTTTGCAGAAAAACAGCCCCAAAGCATGATGGTTCCACCCCCATGCTTCACAGTAGGTATGGTGTTCTTGGGTTTTTCTTCTTCCTCCAAACACGACGAGTTGATTTTTTACCAAAAAGTTCCATTTTGGTTTCATCTGACCACATGATATTCTCCCAATCCTCTTCTGGATCATCCATATGCTCTCTGGCAAACTTCAGACGGGCCTGGACATGTACTGGCTTAAGCAGGGGGACACGCCTGGCACTGCAGGATTTGAGTCCCTCTCGGCGTAGTGTGTTACTGATGGTAACCTTTGTTACTTTGGTCCCAGCTCTCTGCAGGTCATTCATCAGGTCCCTCCGTGTAGTTCTGGGATTTTTGCTCACCGTTCTCATGATCATTTTGACCTCACGGGATGAGATCTTGACCCCAAGGGAGATTATCAATGGTCTTGTATGTCTTCCATTTTCTTACAATTGCTCCCACAGTTGATTTATTCACACCAACCCGCTTGCCTATTGTAGATTCACTCTTCCCAGCCTGGTGCAGGTCTACAATTTTCTTCCTGGTGTCCTTCGACAGCTCTTTGGTCTTGGCCATGGTTGAGTTTGGAGTCTGACTGTTTGAGGCTGTGGACAGGTGTCTTTTATACAGATAATGAGGTCAAACAGGTGCCATTAATACAGGTAACGAGTGGAGGACAGAAGAGCTTCTTAAAGAAGAAGTTACAGGTCTGTGAGAGCCAGAAATCTTGCTTGTTTGTGGGTGACCAAATACTTATTTACCACCATAATTTACAAATAAATTCTTTAAAAATCCTACAATGTGATTTCCTGGATTTTTTTTTTCTCATTTTGTCTCTCATAGTTGAAGTGTAGCTATGATGAAAATTACAGACCTCTCTCATCTTTCTAAGTAGGAGAACCTGCACAATCAGTGGCTGACTAAATACTTTTTGGCCCCACTGTATATCAGAAGCTACAGCTAGAGCTATAATATGTAATATGTATTATATTTATAATTAAGAATTTATATGTAATATGTATTATATGAGTATAAAATTATATGTATTTATGAACATGTATTTTAATTATTATATAAGAATGTATGTAATCTACAGTGGGGAAAAGAATTATTTGATCCCCTGTTGATTTTGTAAGTTTACCCTCTTACAAAGACTTGAACAGTCTATAATTTTTATGGAAGGTTTATTTTAACAGAGCGAGACAGGCTATTAGCAAAAAATCCAGAAAACAAGACATTAAATAAAGGTTATAAATTAATTTGTATTTAATTGAGGGAAATAAGTGTTTGATCCCCTACCAACCAGCAAGAGTTCTGACCCCCATCAGAACCTAAAGGCACCAAAAGCATCTAATTCGTTTGTGCTGGTCTGTGCTGCTAAAAGAAACATTTGTGCTGTTTTAATTCTCAAGTTATAGGCTAAATAATATTTTTTTTATAAAGTAAGGACACTTAGCCCATTAAAATGTTCAAATTGCCTCAAAACCGTCTCATTCGTTTGAGCTACGTTTGTGCTATTTTTGTGCTGCTAAAAGAAACATTTGTGCTGTTTTAATTCTCAAGTTGTAAAGCTATAAATATTACACCCGTGATGTCACCAGCCCCCCATTTACGTCCAAATCGTGCACATGAGGCTACAAATGAGTCCTGTCCCTGTATAAATGACTCCTGTCACAGAATCAGTTTCTTCTGTTCAAATCTCTCCACCACCATGGGCAAGACCAAAGAGCTATCAAAGGACGTCAGGGACAAGATTGTAGACCTGCACAAGGCTGGAATGAGCTACAAGACCATCAGCAAGACGCTTGGTGAGAAAGAGACCACTGTTGGTGCGATCATTCGAAAATGGAAGAAATACAAGATCACAGTCGATCACCCTCACTCTGGAGCTCCATGCAAGATCTCACCTGGTGGGGTAAGAATGATTCTGAGAAAGGTGAGGTCAGTCCAGAATTACACGGGAGGAGCTTGTCAATGATCTCAAGGGAGCTGGGAGCACAGTCACCAAGAAAACCATTAGTAACACACTTCGCCGTAATGGATTGAGATCCTGCAGTGCCCACAAAGTCCCTCTGCTCAAGAAGGCTCATGTACAGGCCCGTCTGAAGTTTGCCAATGAACACCTGAATGATTCAGAGAAAGCTTGGGAGAATGTGATATGGTCAGATGAGACCAAAATTGAGCTCTTTTAAATAAAATTAAATAAACATTAATTTATAACCTTTATTTAATGTTTTTATTCTGGATTGTTTGTTAATATTCTGTCTCTCTCTGTTAAAATAAACCTTCCATAAATATTATAGACTGTTCAAGTCTTTGTAAGGTGGTAAACTTACAAAATCAGCAGGGGGTCAAATACTTATTTTCCCCACTGTATATTATACTATATGATCACTGGTTTGATAATTCTATGGTTGTTATATAAAGAAATGTAAACAGCCCCAGCAGATAGACGGAGCAGTGCTGTGGGCTGGCTGGCTGATCATTCTTTGTAAAAAATGTGGTTGCTGAACTCATTGCAGGCAGATGAATGAAGAAATCCTTCATCCACCAACCGGTGTAATGTGATTAAGGACAGGACGAGACACTAAAGGTCACACGGACACGGAGAACATGCGCTGGAGCAGGTGCTGGGCCAGGTGCCGGGGCAGGCGCTGGAGCAGGTGCCAAGGAGGGTGCAGAACTAGGTGCCAAGGTAGTCACTGGAGCAGCTGCCAAGGCAGGTGATGGGCCAGGTGCTGGGGCAGGCGCTAGTGCAGGTGCCAAAGTAGGCTCTGGAGCAGGTTCAGGGACAGGCTCTGGAGCAGGTTCAGGGACGGGCTCTGGAGCAGCTGCTGGGCCAGGTTCAGGGACGGGCTCTGGAGCAGCTGCTGGGCCAGGTTCAGGGACTGGCTCTGGAGCAGCTGCTGGGCCAGGTTCAGGGACGGGCTCTGGAGCAGCTGCTGGGCCAGGTTCAGGGACGGGCTCTGGAGCAGCTGCTGGGGAACGCGCCTCATGTTCTTCATCTGCTGCCACCTGTAAAAAAAAATACCAGAGGTTACCGCTGCAGCTGCTATGCCAGCCACATAAACCGCTGGCTTACAATCGAGAAAAGACTTTAAAAACATCGCTGCTGAGTCTAAATCGTCCTGAGAGATGAGAGGAGAGATGATCGCTGTGCGTCCGTCCTCGTCCACTGTCAGTTAAAGACCGAACGATCAGCTCACTGCTCCGCTTTATATAGAGCTCAGGTTCGTTTCATTTCATCGGTCACCTACCATATATATATGTATACGTGTGTGTGTGTATGTGTATATATATATATATATATATATATATATATATACACTTCCCTCCAAGAGTATTGGAACAGTGAGGCCAATCCCTTTATTTTCGCTGTAGACTGAAAACATTTGGGTTTGACATTAAAAGATGACTATGAGGCAAAACATCAACATTTCAGCTTTTATTTGAAGGTATTTACATCTGGATCTGATACACAGTTCAGAAGATAGCACCTTTTGTCTGAACCCACCCATTTTTCTTGTGAGCAAAAGTATTGGAACAGATTACAACAACTTAAAACAGATTAAAGTGAATAAGACTTAATATTTAGTTGCAAATCCTTTGCTTGCAATAACTGCATCAAGCCTGTGACCCACTGACATCACTAAACTTTTGCGTTCTTCTTTTGTGATGCTTTTACTGCAGCCTCTTTCAGTTGGTGTTTGTTTTGGGGGGTTACTCCCTTCAGTCTCCTCTTTAGCAGGTAAAATGCAGCTCTATAGGGTTTAAGTCTGGAGATTGACTAGGCCGGTCCAAAACCTTCCACTTCTTGCCCCTGATGAACTCCTTTGTAGTTTTGGCAGTGTGTTTTGGGTCATTATCTTGCTGCATGATGAAGGATCTCCCAATCAGTTTGGTTGCATCTTTCTTTAAATTAACAGACAAAATGTTTCTGTAGACTTCTGAGTTCATTGTACTGCTGCCATCATGTGTGACATCATCAATGAAGATTAATGAGCCCGTCCCAGAAGAAGCCATGCAAGCCCAAGCCATGATATTACCTCCACTGTGTTTTACAGATGAGCTTGTATGTTTGGGATCATGAGCAGATCCTTTTTTTCTCCAAACTTTAGCCTTTCCATCACATTGGTAAAGGTTCATCTTTGTCCCAGAATTTCTGAGGCTTGTTTCTGTACTTCTTGGCAAATTCCAGCCTGGCCTTCCTATTCTTCTTGCTCATTAGTGGTTTGCATCTTCTGGTGAAGCCTCTATTTTTGTTCATGAAGTCTTCTGTGAACAGTAGATTGTGATACCTTCACTGCTGCCCTCTGGAGGTTGTTGCTGATGTCACTCACAGTTGTTTTAGGGTCTTTCTTTACAGCACGCACAATGTTTCCGTCATCAACTACTGTTGTTTTCCTGTGTCTACCTGTTCGACATCTGTTACTTAGTTCACCAGTGACAAATTTCTTCTTCAGGACATTCCAAACGGTTGTACTGGCTCTGATTGATTTTCCATCTTCTCTCAACTTCACAATTGCTTGTTTTTCACCCATAGACAGCTCTCTCATACACATAAATAAGGTGTGTGTGGCGGGGAGGTTGGAAAGTCTACAGAGCAACATGCAGGCAAGGATTAAACAGGATTTTAAAATCCCAACAACACTTCCCAACCAATCCACATCCAAACTTATTTAGTGTTATTGGGGGTCGTTTTGATTGATAAATGTGGTACAAGGGGTTAGAAAAGTGCACAGAGTAGCAGATAGGCTCCAGTCAGTCAGAATTAAACAGGATTTAAAAGGAACCTATCCTAGCTTTTCAATAGGCGCAAGGCACACAGTAACACCCTGGATGGGGCGTTAGTCCATCGCGGCACACACACACACATTCACTTATACAGTGGGGAAAATAAATATTTGATACAAAATATTTGGTATAGAAAACTTTACAGAGGTCAGACGTTTCTTGTAGTTCGTGACCAAGTTGCCACACACTGCAGCAGGGATGTTGGCCCACTCCTCCATACAGAGAATTCCTCTGTATGTAATCACACACTTATTTTGCCCCGTGTAGCTCCACACACCGCCGATCTGAAAAGAATTGGATGTAGAAATGGGAATATTTTAGCAGTTTGTTGTTGATACGTGAGCTTTATGAAACATGAGGTATCCAGAATGATGTGCATCAATCCAACTTTGTGTGTATAAAATGATGAAAATCTGCAACAGAGCAACAGCAGAGCAGCAACAAACTGTTTACAGCTTTATGATTTGCTGAAGCCGAATCACCTGCTGCTTTTACTTTCCAAATGATTTAATGCTGTTGAAGGAATGAATGATGTGATAAAGTGGCCAGATGAAGAGTGTTTAAGTCAGTCAGTTCAGAATGACTTAATAAAGGTAGAACAATATACACATTATCCATTGGCCTTACGTTTGTGATGAGCATAGTCTTTATTTATCCGAGGTTAAAAAAATTATAGACATGTTAGGGTCCAAATATATAATATATTAAATTCTGGGAGTTCTTCATCAGGGCAACACAAATCTAAGACTGGGAGAACACTAATCCAGTGGTGTGAGTTAGTGCAGTTAATGCAATATGACTTTAAATAGCACGTCTGTATAATATATGTGATATTTGTAGACTCTCCCACCATCAGGACTCTTACCACAGGGAAGAAGAAGTACATATTACGGAGGTGCGTCCGAATATGAAAGGATGTAGGGCCGAGGAAATATGACCTCATATAGTGGGCAGGCGGTGGAGCAGGTACTGGGGCAGATGCTGATGTGATATTTGTAGACTCTCCCACCATCAGGACACTTACCACAGGGAAGAAGGAGTACATATTACGGAGGTGCGTCCGAATACGAAAGGATGTAGGTCCTAGGCAATATGACCTCATATAGTGGGCAGGTACTGGAGCAGCTGCTGGGACACGCCCCTCATGTTCCTCCTCTGCCGCCAACTGTAAAGAACAATACCAGAGGTTACCGCTGCAGCTGCTATGCCAGCCACATAAACAGCTGGCTTACAATCAAGAAAAGCCTTTAAAAACATCGCTGCTGAATCTAAATCCTCCTGAGAGATGATCGCTGTGCGTCCGTCCTCGTCAGCTGTCAGTTAAAGACCGAGCGATCAGCTCACTGCTCCGCTTTATATAGAGCTCAGGTACGGTCCATTTCATCGGTCACCTAGCAACCGAATTCCAGGTGCTGGCTTGACTGTGACGTCACTTCGGAGTACTTATCCTCTTCTACAGGACGTGGAGACCCTTGAGCTTTAACTGATCCCAAGTCCCAAACCTTCGAGCAGCTGGATCAGTGGCTCTCCTCAGCTGAAACTGAGTAACCCGTCTTTAAAAGTGTTGTGTGCATCACATTGTTATGGGGAATACACAAATCACCAACTCACCAGGACATTCCAAACGGTTGTACTGGCTATGGCCAATATTTGTGCAATGGCTCTGATTGAATTTCTCTCAACTTCACAATTGCTTGTTTTTCACCCATAGACAGCTCTCTGGTTCTCATGTTGGTTACTCCTCTAACTATAAATGCACAGTCTGCACAGGCAAAACCCAAATCTGAACCTGAGCGTAGACGTTCAGCGCTATTTATTATTTAAATAATCAATGTAACAGGACACACCTGGGTAACAAAACACACCTGACAGTCACATGTTCCAATACTTTTGCTCACAAGAAAAATGGGTGGGTTCAGACAAAAGGTGCTATCTTCTGAACTGTGTATCAGATCCAGATGTAAATACCTGCAAATAAAAGCTGAAATGTTGATGTTTTCATTATAACCGTCTTTAAATAAATGTTATCTTAAAATTACCATAAAATAGGTTTTGTAGAATGTTGCCTATTTTTTAATGTCTAAGGTTTAAACCATTACTGCTGCCTTAACAAGAGACGATTAGATAATATTTTATGTTTATAGCTACATTCTCATCAGCTTCATTCTAATCAGCATTTACATTTAAAGTGGAATAGAAACTTTCAGCCTAAGATATGCTGACCTTATTCTTCAATTAAAGATTATTGTAAGGTTATTTACTATAATACTGCTGAGATGATATAATATGTTTTAATTTAACTTTCTTTAAAATGGCGCCAAAAAGAATTACTAGCAAGCTAAGCTGGTTAGACAGACAGTATACCATGACAATGGTCTCAAACAAAATATGCAGTATGTCTAGTACTTGTCTAGGTTTTATACAAGTGGTAAAATATAAGTACAAAATATTCGATTAACTGACTTAACTTACCATTTTAGCTTCGTGTAGCAAAAGAAAATATCTGTCTCTTCTGTCAGGTGTTAGAGGAGTGTGGGAGGAGCTTAAACAAACGGATTCTGAGAGAGTTCTTATTGGAACACTAATAATCAACTTACGTCTGTCATTGTTTAACACTATCAGTGTTGAGAACATTTACAGCAACACTGAAATCAACTCTACTCCAGTTACCGACTATAGAGTTGTGTACTCAGCCTCTTCTACAGGACATGGAGACTAGGGTTGGGTGGTATGACGATATTACCGTATACCGCGGTATTCAAAAATGGTGACGGTATTTTTTAAATGTGAAGCACCAAATTTCTGCTTCAGGTTTATCTTGAAAACGGAGACTTTAGGACATGCGCGCATCCACAGTGAGGGAGGGGTGGGAGGGGTAGGCGGTTGGAGCTCGCTGATTGGCTGTAAGGTGTGTAAGCTGATAACACAGAGAGACCAGAGCCGTAGATAGAGAGAGTTGCGACACTCCTTGATCTCGCCGCTACGCGGTCACGTGGTTCATGTATCCTCCAATAGTTCCAAACAAACCCGGCGCTGTCATGTTATCATATGGGACAGGCAGCAGTAACTGACATATTAAACGGTAAATAATAAAATATTGTACAGTTTCTGGGTATTTTCACCTGTCTTTACATTTACTGCATCTGCTTTAATGTCAATATAAAGTGGAAGGTATATAAAGTGGAAGATTGATGTTTATAATGACTTGTTAATAGGTCGTTCTTGTTAGCACACAGTACATTATATTAGCATACATTACATAATGCGATATCATTAAGTATTAGAGACAATATACAGTACAGAGATTAAAGTTTTTGGGGTTTTTTTTTTGCATAAACTAATCTCCCTTCACTCTCCTGAGGATTCATAATAATAATAATTTTGGTTAAACACTAAGCCATGTGGCTGGATTCATAAGGTTTACCTGCACTGAATGAACAGATTGATAAACACACTACCGTAACCTTTAACATTATAGTGCAGGTACAGGAAATAGCATTAATTCATCTCTTATTTCATGAGTGATTAATAATTGATTCCTACATGTAATACATTAATGAATTCATTATGAATATGCACAAGTTCATTTTGTCTAATGTAAGTGGTGGACAAGGTACACAAACCATGTAGTTGAGTTCAAGTAGAGATATCGAAGGTAAAATATTACTCCAGTAAAAGTAGTAGTGAAAGTAAAATACTCTTTACCTCCACTTGTGTAAAAGTACTAAAGCATTTACCTTCAAATGTACTTAAGTATGAAAGTAAAAGTAGCATGATTTATTGTGGTCCTAATGTTTTATTATCATTTCTGTAACAAGACTCTTGATTAATCAACTCATTTTAGGTGAAAAGACTCTAGTGGCATTAATTAATCTGACACTATTTTTTCCTCAGTATTTTCTGAGATATGTGTTCACAAAGCAGGATTTCTCCATGTAACTTAGGTCTAATGTAAAATCTGTTCAGTGAGAAAATAGTTAACCCTTGCTCAACCACACAGCCTTTATATTTTAAGACACTGACATACAGTACAACATAAGCATGTATCATGACAATCTCAACAAACGGCAATGTTTTGCCTGGTTGATGAGATCATAGCATGAGAAGAGAGAATGACAAATTTAGGTTTCAAATATAGGGATTTATTTAAGAATTCCTCAATGTAAGAGGAAACAACAAGACAAGACAAAATGGTGAAGTATGAGCAAAAATGTATGTGTGCAAATAAAAAAAATGACTACATGTAACATTTTGTAGATTCACTGTCGTACCATGGTTGGCTGTGCAGCATTTGGATGCACCAATCGGTCAGAGAAAGGAATGCAGATGTATGGCTTTCCAAAGGAAAGAGACAGAAGAAAAAAATGGTTAGCAATGGTCAGCAGAAGCAACATGACAATCACACAAAACTACAATAACAGAAAACTATGTCAAGTAAGTTATATGTAAAGTGAAATAGAAAATTATCTGTGGTAAACATTTCAAAGTGATTTGTTTTTAAACAAAGAGCACATTAGAAATCCAACTGACCATTATGGGGTATGTCTAAAGCATGTGTGGAAGCTGAACTTGCAAGCCTTTCTGCAGGCACATTTTGAGGAGGATCAATTCATTTCCACAAAAAAAGGCCAAATGAAGTTGAGGGCTGATGCCATTCCCACCGTATTTGTACATCGCTCTAGGCCTAAGAGGAGGAAGGCCCCTTCACTGAGACTTCCAGAAGAACTGCTAACAGTTACTGCAGTGACCAGTGACCACAACTACTATGCTACAAATACATGTGGTATGATATTGTACATGTGAACTCTCAGTAATATATACTACTCTAAATCTGAAAAAGTTGGGATGGTATGGAAAATGCAAATAAATAAAGCAGTGATTTAGAAATGTATGTAGTTGTATTGAATTGCAAACAGTATGAACAAAGGATATTTTATCTTTTACAGCTTTATTCCATTTATTTCATTCGCTAAAGGCATGTACAAAGGCATGCATCCAGGAAAGTTTTTTGGAAGCAAAGATAGGGGGAAGATAATCACTTTATCAGCAAATGTGTAAGAACACTGTTAAAAACCTGTGGGAGTGGAGGCATTTGGGTTGTACCATTGTACATGAAATATTCCATATGCATACTGTCTGCAATGAAATTAAATCCAACTAAAAGTACTTTTACAAATAATTCATTTCTTCATTTACATTCACCATACCATCCTAACCTTTTCTGATTTGGGTTTCTAATAATATTCCTCGTTTCACATCAGTTCATGTCTAGCCTACATTCCTGCCATGTTGTTAATCAGCACATTATTGTTTTTAAAGAAATTGAGGGAGAATTTGAGGAAAGAGAGGGTGCAGATTGTGGCAAATGTGAGGTGAATGAGATGGATATTCCAGTACATCAAATGCATCCAGTGAGTGAGCATCTAGGCAGTCAGCATCCAGTGAGTGAGCATCTAGGCAGTCAGCATCCAGTGAGTGAGCATCCAGTGAGTGAGCATCTAGGCAGTCAGCATCCAGTGAGTGAGCATCTAGGCAGTGAGCATCCAGGCAGTGAGCATCCAGGCAGTGAACCAGGAGCCAATCAGCCAGAATTCAGTCAGCAAGATCTGAAAGAGGAACTGAAAACTGAAAGAGCAATGAGAAGAAGAGCAGAGAGCGCACTGAAACAGCAGAAAAAAATAAATGCAGCACTGAGGCAGAAAAACATTATGATTCAGAAGAAATTTGCAGCATTTTTAACAAAAGATCAAATTACAGCAATTGGACTAAAGAACAAAAGAGGGATGCGGTGGGGAAATGAAACTGTAAAAAAAGCAATAAAAATCCGCTTCACTGCAGGTACCACTGGCTACAAAATGCTCCAGGAAATGCAAATTCCACTACCGGACATAAGAACCATACAAAGAAGGATGCAGCACATTAAGCTGGAGCCAGGAGTATTAGGGGAGGTATTTGAGATGCTAAAACTGAAAGCTGATGGCCTCACAAAGTTTGAGAGGGAGTGTGTGCTTACTTTGGACGAGATGGCCATCACTCCGAGTGTGGAGCTGCATATGGGGACAGGCAAGGTGTATGGGGATGTGACGCTACCCAATCACACAGGAGCTGCAACACATGCCTGTGTTTTTATGTTGGCAGGAATCACCACACGATGGAAACAGATAGTGGCATACCACTACAGTGGTAATTCCACTGATGGGGCAGTATACCGGCCAATCATCCTTACCATAACAGAAATGGCAGCCTCTATAGGGCTTCATGTGGTGAATGTCACAACAGACATGGGCAGCCCTAACCGAGCAATGTGGAAGTCCTTTGGAGTTCACCACAATCAAACATCGGTCCCACATCCAGTCCAGTCGCAAAGGAGGCTTTACTTCATGCCAGATGTTCCACATCTGGTAAAGAACCTGAAAAGTGCTCTGGTCCGTGGACAGACGTTTATCATTCCACCAGATGTGGTTGGAAAGGAAAAACTTTCATCTAATGAGGTTTCCATTGGTCCATTACAAGATCTGGTAATATTTCAAGAGGGGATGCCTTTAAAAATTGTTCCAAATCTTTCCAGAAAAACACTTCAACCCAGCCACTTCGAAAAAATGAAGGTGAGCTCTGCGATGCATGTCTTCAGCAAGGCAACAAGTGCTGGCCTCAAGTACCTGGTGGAAGAGGAACAACGGCCCAAATTTTATCTCACAACATCTTGGTTTCTAGAGCAAGTTGACCACTGGTTTGATCTTATGTCCTCACGCCATGTCATCACAGCCTTGAGCCAATTCAAACCAGATGAGTATCAAAAAGCCATTAGCTTCCTACAGGACATGATCCATCTATTTCGTGGTCTGAAGATCGGTTGTAAGGGAACCTGGAAACCAGTACAAACCGGAGTTGTGATGGCTACATCAACAATACTGGAAATCCAGCAAGACATGCTGAGCCAGGGACACAAGTTTGTGTTGACAAGCAGATTCACACAAGACTGCCTGGAAAACACCTTCAGCTGTATTAGACAGAGGAATCCTGTCCCAACTCCAGTGGAGTTTAGTTATGCACTGCGAGCAATTACAGTTGGACAGTTTCTGTCAACAGTGAAAACTGGAAGCTACCAGGAGGATGAAAGTGACCATTTAGCAGACTTCCTGGAGACAACTGACAGCTTCTGTAGTCCTGGTCTGAGGGTGGAGGAGCTACTGGATTCAAGAGCAGCACCTGAACTAACAAAAACAGACACATGTGTTTTATACCATCTTGCAGGCTACATTGTTAAGAAGGTAATCACTAACTCTACAGTTTGTGAGAAATGCAAAGCTGCAATTACAGGCAACAATGAGAGTCCTGATGGAGAATGCAGCATTTTACTACGACTGAAAGAGTTCAAGAGGGGTGCTCTTTACCAGCCATCAGATGAAGCATTTGATCTCATCTGTAGAGCTGAGCAGCTGTTCCGGGTGAGAACAAGTGTTTCCATCATGGAGCTCCATGATGCAGTGACATTGCTGGAAAGAGAGGCCATGCTCCTGGAAAGCAAGCTTCCCTTATGCCATGATCTAAAAAAAAAAATTATCACCAGGTACATCAGGCTGAGGTTACGAATAGAGTCTAGGTGTATCAGAGCTGCAAGGAGGGAAAAGCAAATTGATGATGGGCATCTTGGAAGTAAGAGTCAGAGCCGAAGGGCAAAGAAGACCAAATATTCTTCAGCACCAACAACTATGACAATTACATCACTGTCAAGTACCTTGATCAATGCCATAAACATTAGTTGTGAACCTGCAGCTGCAGTTTCAAGCTGTGGAGGAACTGGAAGCCTGGTTGCTCCAACAGCCTCATCAACACTCATATAACCTCATAAGTCATGCCAGCCTAGTCGTTGTTATGCCGGGTGGCACGGTGGCTAAGTGGTAGCACTGTCGCCTCACAGCAAAAAGGTCCTGGGTTCGATCCCCAGGTGGGGCGGTCCGGGTCCTTTCTGTTTGGAGATCTGAAAAAAAAAAATGTTAAAAATCCTAATAAACAAACAAACATTGTTATGTCAGCTTCTTCATCCCTTTGGTTTCATGTGTGTTTTATTTTTGAGCCTTTATGATAATGTTCTAATATTTTTATTAATTGTTTTATTAATTGTTTTCTATCATTAATCTAATATTGTTCCATCGTCAATCATTAATACTGTTAATACAAAAATATCCCTTGTGAAAAGGAAGTACACTTAAGAGCACTTAAAGTATATTCTTTTGAGGTGAAGAGTACAATTTTCATTTAACATACTTGTGAAAATACACATGGAGCAGCTTCTCTCACTGTGTCCTCACTCGTTTTTCCTAAGAGGTTGTCTAAAACCAGCAAGCTAGCCAGCTAATGTCAGGTTACCCAAATCAATTTTCATTCATTTTAACACAACCATGCACTAAAACGGCAGTAGTGCAGCTAACATTAAGTGTAAACATAAACCAGTTGATAACCAGAACAATTTAAAATGTAACTTTACCCTACGTCAACAACTAAGAGTGATTTGACTGAAACTCAGCAGTGAAACAACCTCGATAGCTAGCTAACTGGCTAAGCTAAATTCGGTTATACCTATTAATTAAGATAAACATGTAACATTTAGTGCTGAGAAAATGCTAAACAATAACAGTATTAAGTATATTAATGACATTAAATTCATAATTTTTTTAAAACAAAGCAACATACAGCTAAAAATGTTTGATAAGTAGTGGAAATGAATGGGGCTCTATGGGTTGTTTGGAACTATACAGAGCTCCACAACCCGGAAGCTGCACAGAAAATATGTCCCGCCCCCTTTCCAACGGTTCCCTATGGGAGTGTCGCCACTCTGTTCTCTCTACCGCTCTGAGAGAGACGAGTGAAGAGCCACTGGTTAGCGTTAGCTGTGAGCTAACAAGGAGAAACTGAATAACGGCTCGTCTTTTAATTTTTCAAAATCAAATTTTTTTTATCAGTTCAACCGGAAATGAACACAAGCGCGTGCATGCACGGACATGTACTTATTTACTAAATATATCTTCAGTGTTAATCGAGCACAAGTGTGGAGAAAAGGGAGCAAACAGTAATAATAACGTTACGCCCAATCCGCTGTTCTGACTCTTGTCTGCCATAGATTTTCCTGCCTATGTAAGAACTATTTTTTCCTAAATAAAAGCGCTATATTAAGAAAAAAAAACGTCTCACCTGTCGTGTAATGTGAATTATAAAATATATTGTCTGGTGTGTAGGGAAGAGATCAGATTTGTACCGTTTCCGCTCTCGTGTTTTGCACTGAGCTTGTGTGACATGTAAAGTAGCGTTCTCGTTAACCACTCAAATGTTTGGACTTTGAATTATTTTAACATTATTTTACATCACCGTCATCGCAACATGAACATTTACATTCATATTTTTTTGTTACGGTATAGAACTTAATTCTGGATTACAGGCAGAACTAATCATACACGTTCGTACACTTTTAAGAAATATCTGTAACTATAAAGTAAGCAGTTAACTTTTGAAATATATTGAAGTGTTTAGCTGCTATTATTCTGTTGTGTGTGGGCAGTGAGAGATTACAATGCCAAAATGTTATGTGTTAATGTTTGTGTTAAAGTGTAATTGATACACATGCATTTATACTTATGCGTATTTATTATAGATCAGACAAGATAAGCAATGTTTGACGTTCAGATTGTTAAATCTTTTTATAATAAATCATTGAAATATTGTAATAACACTCAAGTGTGTAAACTGTAAAGTTTGTCCTGCTTTTATAAAACGGCAGTCAACATAAAATATAATAAATACAAATATGTTTAATTTATAAATGTGTTTATTGTGTATAAACTTACAATAAAGTATTCTTCCATGACCCCAGGTAGTTCCTTAACAGTGTTGCTAGGCAACATGAGGGCAAACATAACATTAACCTTTTCTTTTCAGTGGTGTATTAATATTGAATGATGTGAGGTGGTCCTAGGTGTGCGTTTATCGGGGGGTTTAACAACGGCTTCTAACGTGGCTCAGCCAATCAGATTTTAGGACCGGAACTATCTGTTTTATAAAGAGAGTTTTAGACTCCGGCAGCCCTAATTATTACAGCATAACTAAAAGGGAGAGCGAGCAGGTAACAAGGTCATGAAGGCTTTCATAGGACATCAGCGCCCATCTCCCCACCGTCATCAAACCTGAGTGATCGGATAAGAGAGGCAGGACGACAGCAACCCAACATCCCTGATCACCACAAGTTTCTATCACCAAGAACCCAAAGCTCTGCGCCTTTGTCTATATTAATCAAAAGCCTGAGAAAATAAATATGTTTTCAGTCTAGACTTAAACATTGAGACTGTGTCCGAATCCCGAACAGAGGCAGGAAGATTATTCCAAAGTTGTGGAGCTTTGTAAGAAAATGCTCTTCCACCAGCTGTGGTCTTTTTAATTCTAGGAACTATAAGTAACCCTGCATCTTGTGAACGAAGTGGACGCGCTGGGTTGTAGTGATTAATAAGTTCACTCAGATACTGTGGAGCCAGACCATGTAGCGCTTTATAGGTGGCTTGCCAATGCCATTGCAGATCTTAGCCGTGCATGTCAAGTCTTGTGGTGCTTGAAAGGTATTTGTGTCGCTATAGCTTTAACTGCATTATATAACAGCGTCATCTACTTGTCTGATAACAATTGTTTTATATTTTCCGGTTCTCTGATTGGTGTATAATACCAGGCTTGATGATCTATTGCAGGCCGTATGTGCTGCAGTGTCCAGGGACAGCAAGACTTTTGACATTGTTGTGTCTCGTCACAATATGGGGGAGGAAACCAGAGCACCCGGAGGAAACCCATGCAGACAACCCTCACATAAAAAGGACCCGGACTGCCCCGCCTGGGGAACGAACCCAGGACTTTCTTGCTATGAGGCGACAGTAAGGGTGGATTTATAGAATCAATTTTTCCATCCAAATTAATCTTTATTTAAATGATTTGATATCGATTCATATAAACACAAGATCGATCTTTAAAATGAGCCCCTTTTCACGGTGTACACGGAAATCTGTTACCCCCTTTCGTTTTGCGTGACCAGCCACTGTTTTTTCGCACATCTGTTCAGCATGGCTGAAGCTCAAGTAAAGGTGCCCCAGAACCCGAAGGCAGACATCTGGTTACATTTTGGATTTAAAAAACATGAGGGTAGGACAGAAGTAAAGCCGTGTGTAAGCTGTGCAACAGTCAGGTGTATGTTTACATTACATGTACACTGTTGTGTCGGACATGTAAAATAATAATTAAAGATTAATGTTACTGTTTTCTGTTTTGGATTAATTATTTATGTAAACACAAATATTTTTCATAATGACTTTTGTCACATTCGTTCTCTGAACATCTTTACATATTTAAACAAAACCTGTTCATGTAACTCCAATATACCTAAATGTGCCACCGTGCCCCCCCCCCCCCCCCCCCTTCCCTTCCCATGTTTAGGTACCCAAGAGTGCTTTTAATGCAACATTGGCCAACCACATGACACTGAAGTGTTTTTCTTTGTGTAAGTTTTACATCATGTTCAGAGTTACATAGGTTCAGTCATAAGTTAAAGGAAATCGTACATTTTGATTCAAAGGAATGATCATGATTAATTTCACAAATGCGATACAAAGAAATGCATGTATTTTTTAAACATTGTAATAAATTCTTAAAAAATTACACACAATACAATCAATATTTGTGGACACCAGACTGCAAGTTTGTTGGACAACTTTTGAAAATCATTTACATTAATATGGACTATTCAAAGCTTTAACTGTTCCAGTTAATCTGTGGACATTTGTGCCCATTCATTAAATCAGCAAGTTCCTGCTCATCTAATTGAGTGGACTACAACCCCATAATCTATTATGGAATCTTCACAAAAAAACAGCAGCTTCCCAGTCAATTTCAATATGCTGAACATCCTAAGGACCCATTAAACAGTACCTCAGAAAGAATGCATTTTGGCATGCGTTTCTGTCAATAAAAGTATATAAGGCTTAAATGTTTAATGTTTACTTAAAGATTTTTAGTATCGTCCATGTTGCCCTGCAAATGTCCCATTTGCCACATTTGTTCCGGGGTCATATTTCCCTCTGTGCAAAGGGGATGGTGAAGGTCTTTGTGGAGACGGGGAAGAAACACAAAGTGTACCAGGGAGGGGTGCCGGGGGTGTGCAATGTCCAGCATCCCATCTTCTTCAAAACTGTGCAGGACATCATAATATGTGGAGGTCACAGCTGTCCACACATCAACCCACAGTCTTTCAATTCTGTAAGACAAAATCATTTCAATTGTAATCTTTTGTTGACTGAATAACATCAGTGGGAAAGTGAACACTGTATAGAATCTCTCCTCTTGGTAAAGGTTGCACTACAAACCTTTTTCTGCATTACATACAGTGAGGAAAATAAGTATTTGATACACTGCCGATTTTGCAAGTTTTCCCACCTACAAAGAATGGAGAGGCTGTAATTTTTATCGTAGTGACACTTCAACTGTGAGACAGAATCTAAAAAAAAAAAATCCAGATAATCACATTGTGTGATTTTTAAATAATTAATTTGCATTTTATTGCATGAAATAAGTATTTGATACAATGGAAAAACAGAAGTTAATATTTGGTACAGAAACCTTTACAGAGGTCAGACGTTTCCTGTAGTTCTTGACCAAGTTTGCACACACTGCAGCAGGGATGTTGGGTCACTCCTCCATACAGATCTTCTCCAGATCTCTCAGGTTTCGGGGCTGTCGCTGGGCGACATTGAGTTTCAGTTTTCACAAAAACTCAAATAAATGGCCGTCAGATATCAAAACACTTTTGGGGGAATTGATGACAAAGGGTAATTTTTAGTTTTAAATATTGATGAATGTACAAAAAAATTGGGCTCCAGCAGAAAGGGCACTTTTCTCATCCAGGGCAAAAGGGCAGGTGCTGGAGCACCACTAGGGGTCTATCTGTGCTATCTTGGGGGGGGGGGGAGAGGCTGATTTGACTGAGCATTTAGAAGTGGAGGCTGGCTTCTAAATAAACCCACTTTATTTCAAAGCAGTTTCAGCGTCATTATACTAATAACAAATAAATGGTGCTAATGTGCAGGAGATTGGGAATTTCTTTATTTGTAAAACCGGTGAGAAAATATAACTTCACCAAATCATGAACATCACTCATTTTAACACGAGGCGGCTGCTATATGTGGCCATAATATTTCAACTTTAATCTCATAATAATACGGCCACGTTTTGAGATTAAAGTCGACATTATTCTGAGATTAAAGCTGAAATATTATGGCCACTTATAGCAGCCGCACATCAGCACCAGTTCATATCAATAGAAATAGAAATAGAAATAAAAAGCTCAATACCCGAGCTCTTCTGAACTGACAAGCCTGCGACGGCTGCGCACTCCGCCATAATATTTCCACTTTAATCTCAGAATTATGTCGACTTTAATCTCAAAACGAATACAAAATTAAAAAGTGGCCCTAATACGCCGTCGTAGTTTAAGGATCACAATTTAGGCTTTAAATCGCCGTTACGGTACTAAACAGAGAAATACAAGAACATGAACGATGCGGAGCGTCACACCTGAAGCTTCACTACACTGTTAGACATTTCTGTCATTTCTACAGTTATTAACCACATACCACACAGCAAAATATAGTTTTTACAGTACATAACAGTATTTTCCACTGCATCATGACAATTTTGCCTGATGCCAAATACTGAATACAGAGATTTACTGTATTTTTGACATTGAGGTAAATTACTGTAATTACCTTTGGCGCCAAACGATTTTATTGTCAAGATTCAACCAAATTTTCAGCTGTGAGAGTTTTGGGTTTTACGGGAAGGAGTTCAGGAGAGGCGCACACAGAAACAGTTCGGATATGATGGATGGAGCCGCAGTGCTCTCTCATGCTGTTTATAACATCAGTCAGAGGTTATAACATTAGCTAAGTTAACATTAATAATTGTTAATTATTAATATTAATTGTTAATAAGGCCTGCGACGCTGTAAACTGTGACTTCGTTTAACAATCCCCTCAGGATCCTTACAAAACATTGTAATGTTCAGAAAGATTAGATTTATTTTGAGGATTCTGTATTGAATTGCATAGAACTGTTAAAGATGATCTTTCTGTGATTACAGGTGAACAATGCTGAATGGATTGTTAATGGAAAAGAACAAAGCAGGGTCCAGGTAGAGAAGTGATTTACCTCACTACGTTTGCTACCCAGGGTCTACCTGGGAACACGGTTCATTTCATGTTAAATCAGGTATGTGAGTCGACAGTGTTGTGTTTTATACCAGAACTACTGTGTTTCTGTAACCCTGCATTTCTGAAGCTCTTGTGTTATTTCTAATGTAACTTTATCTAGATTCATTGTTGTACTATGCATTCAACACTGAATTATTTAACAGTAAAAGTGTTTTTCTGTCATATGAATTAACATGAATTTTGCAGATGTTAAGTTAATGCACATTGTGTTATTTTAAATGTGTTGTTTTAAATGTATTTTGAAAGTTGCATGGATTAAAGTAAGAATGTTTTTAAGGAAATTCTGTATTTTTACATGTTTTCGTTGAAAGTGCTTTAAGCATTTGCAGTGATTTAAATAAACAATTTGATATGTTGCAATACTTGTCTGTGTGGATTAAGTAGTAGTATTGTGTAACATATAAGTAAATTAAGTACAATTTACCAAGTTTCTAAACTTTAAAATTAAATAATAAGAATTTAACAAATAATTACAGTACTGTACAGTTAACCTAAGATTTTACTGTGGTGTTACTGTAAAATGCAATTAATAATTCCCACTCTCACTCTCCGTCTCCTCCTGCTAACAAACTCCACCAACAAAAT
>NC_085998.1:2956995-3009495 GCF_030014385.1 Trichomycterus rosablanca
GAAATAAATTTTGTGACATTGCAGAAGCTTGTGGAAACTATGCCACAGTGAATGCGTGCCATAATCAAAGCTAAAGGCGCTA
This sequence comes from Trichomycterus rosablanca, assembly GCF_030014385.1. Lineage (NCBI taxonomy): Eukaryota > Metazoa > Chordata > Actinopteri > Siluriformes > Trichomycteridae > Trichomycterus > Trichomycterus rosablanca. Next base: position 2,957,078 of record NC_085998.1, read on the forward strand.
CAACCAAATATTAGAGTGTGTGACCTTTTTTTGGTCAGGCAGTGTATATATACATGTATATTGCTGTGAGTCGACAGTGCTACTCACTGAGCCACTGTGCCACCCTGTTATTATTATTGTTGTTTTTATTAATATTGTATATTTTATAATAAAAATAAATATTATAATATTAATGCATAACAGTTGACTAGTAGAAGTCATTTATATGTTTTGCATTATAAAAAAATTACACAATAATAATAACATAAATTATTGTAATAACAAATACAATATATATACGTATGTATAAAATAGGGCTGTCACGCAATAAAAAATTTTAATCAAAATTAATCGCAAACTAATAATTAAGCAAAGTTTTACCAGTTATGCAAATTTTTATTACAAGAACATGTTTACCAATAAAGACATTCATGATGATAAAATTATTAAATCTAAATAATTTTTAGAAAACCAGCCAATGCCTATATAGAGTTGTTAACAGCTCCAATCTTTCAGTTAATAAAAAATGGACACTTTAAGTCCAAATTCTAGGCTCTGGTATTTTTAATGCACAGTTTTAGTTTTTTTAGTTTTACTTAACGAAAAAAGTATAATACAGTCGACCCCTTGGTTACAGACGATCTTTTTCAACTTAACGTACGAACAAATTTCGCAAAATTCGCGAAATACGTGACGTCACGAACATGTTCACTCCGAGAGTCTCTCTCTCTCTCTCTCTCTCTCTCTCTCTCTCTCTCTCTCTCTCTCTCTCTATATATATATATATATATATATATATATATATATATATATATACACACAGTGAGTGAACATTCGCACAGCGGACAGTGTTTTTCCGGTGTTTTCAATATTAAAATGTCCCCAAATAAGGTGCAGAGAGAGCCTAGAGCATTTGTTGTTGTATAATTACTCCTGCCAGTAGGTGTCACTGTGTATCAGACAGAGGGAACAGTGAGTGAGAGATAAGAAGGAATTCGCTGAGTAAAGTATTCTTTCTTTCGTGTAATTACACCTACAAAATACAACTCTACTGAAATAAAGAAGGAAATAATAGAGAAATGTGAGAGTTATTGTTGTTTATGGTAGATAAAGTTTATATAAAAAAAGGAAATGTATTATGCTGTATGTCAGTGGTTCCCAAACTTTTTCTGCCACGCCCCCCTTTGGAAGATGAAAATCTGTCACGCCCCCCCCCCCCAATAAAATGCTGACAAAAATAGGCCAATTTTAACTTTGTTGATATAAAAACCTTTATATCAGTCATTTTTGTTGTACTTGACTTTATAAAACTACTTTTTGACATCACTGAACTGCTCCTTCAATTAGTCTGCTATTTCAAAAATTAAAAACACTTTGCAAAAAAAGATAAAGTTCAATCTGTGCCAATTTGTGAGAGTTCAAGACTTATCAGTGTATTAGTGGCTGTTTTTCTTTTTATCCCTGTCAAATACCTCTCCATTCTGTACATCTAGACCAGGAGTGTCCACACTTTCATGGCTTGAGATCTACTGTTTCAGTCTACAGGTCATCATGATCTACTTTTTACAGTCCCCTCATCATTTTTCAAAAAAGCTTTGAAGCTTTTTTAAATTCACTTCAGTTCCTGTATGGATATTCAGATTTACAGAGCAAGTGACTGATAAATCACACTGACATTATTCTGATGATTTACTCTAAATGGTATCAGTTATCTGGACAGGAGCTGCTGATGCTCAGGCAGTTTTTCAGGTGTTTATCAGTAAGGATGGACCCATATTTAGGGAAAAGGCTGATTCACACATGTAGGTTGAGCCGAAACAGCTGTCAATCATGTGGAAGTTCCAAATTGTCCAGCAGAGGCCCTCGACTTCATATGAATGTCAGATTGTGGGTTACCTGCTAATAAATTGTTTTCCAACAAAATTCGCCCGATTTGGCGGATAATCGCCCAATCTGGCAACACTGGAATGCGCAGAGCCAGCAGGTGCTTTTACTCGTAGCGCGCCACGAATATTACTAAATAGTAGTACTTCTGAGTGATAGATGTATTGGACTCCCCGATCTAGACTCTGTGTCAGAATGAATCCTGACACACCTGAAAACACGGTTTGTTTATCGTCCACCGTAAAAAGAAATCCGACCTTAGAACATTGGTTCCGCACTTAATTTCAGTCAGACGCGCCCACCCTGTTATGCTTCTGCGCCCCCCAGTTTGGGAACCGCTGCTGTATGTGATGGTGTATTATGGTCTATGTGTTGGTGTATTATGGTCTATGTGATGGTATATTATGGTCTATGTGTTGGTGTATTATGGTCTATGTGATGGTATATTATGGTCTATGTGTTGGTGTATTATGGTGTATGTGATGGTGTATTATGGTATGTATATCCAAAGTTCGTAAAAGTTTTAAGATGATGCGGAGACCTCTGGCTGACGCGTGTTCCACTAATATCTAGTCCACTCGATCCCCAAAAAAAGCAAACAGACTGCACTTTTCTTTATATGTTGAATTTTATTTAACTATAAACATATAAAATAACTTAAAAATGCATGTACTTTATCTACAGCGTCTAATTATTATAACTAATTAATCTAAATGACCAGACACGGTCAGAAAACCGTTTGGCTCCATCCTCAATCATCCTAAATCTAACCTGCACACTCGCACTCAACATAGCAAATATGACTGTTGCTCATAAAGTGACAGCTCTCACTTAATCATGAGAAAATAACAGATTAATATAAACAAACATGGACTTTCAAATTCAGCAATAACAAAATTATTTCAATACAAACAATATCCACATATGAATATAACCTAAACATTAAAAAGTTAAATTATTAAATTATCTAGGGGCATTTTGGCACCTACATGGTGTATGAAATGCGATGTATGTATTTTTTTATGTACAGTACTACTGTACTGTGTATTGTTGTTTATTATTGTTCATTACAGTATTATCTATTCTATAATTAAAATTTAAGGGAAAATATACTTGTATTTATAACAAAAAAAGACTATTTAAGACAGGTTAGGTAAGGGGGGGGGTTGGAAGGTCTGGCAAGTATTAATTCTATTTCTTACGGGAAAATTAGGTTTAACATACGAACATTTTGACTTCAGAACCAATTAAGTTCATAAGTCAAGGGTCTACTGTACTATAATAAGAGTGACCTGGCTAGTTTCTCTTCTTTCTCTAACAGTACAGGAGGGGAAGGAGGCGGAGATACGCGCTTTTGATGGACAGGTCTAGCAGCCAATATAAATGATTTCCATTCATTCATCATCTGTTCACTCATCTTTTCATCAACACGTAAAAAAGTGAAAACCTCTAAAAGTAGTTTTTCATCGGACAGCGACGATCATTTATTATTTTTATCTGTTTGGCTGCGCTGGCGGGTCACAAGTAATGTAGTTAAAGACAGAAGATGCGGAATCCCATCCGGACTCTAGACATGTCTGCTGTATACAGTCCAGTGTGATCCATGTAACAGTTCCGTGTACAGTTCATGCGCATTACATCCCATATGGTATATGTCACCTATACCATATAGGTTTATATAAATATATATGGGTCATTCTATAATTTGGTGTACATTTCACATCACCAAAAAGTACAAAAACAATTTTCTTTCTGAACAGAACAATCAGTGGTTCAAGTTAATATATTCCTTTAGTGTAACATATCCACTAGTTGCAAAGCTTAAACATAATTATTTTTTATTTCATTTAAAAGGGACAGTAGATGTAGACTACTAGGTAACTTAGTTGACAGGTAACATAGTTGACAATTTCCCTATTTTGAGCCATAACTTCAGTGGTAGACCTTGCCTGGCTGACCACATGTCATTTCTTGAACAGAGTAATGTTTAATTTGAACATACATTTGAATTAAAATTATAAAAGAAATTGTAACCATAACAATGTATGTAACATAGTTGACGGTCAATTAATATACTCATTGATAATGTTCTATTATAGATAAAATATTTTTAAAAATAAGAGAACATTCACCACAGTTTGTTCAATATACCCTCCACAGAGAAAAATGATATCATGTAATGCTGGTCACATAGTTTGTCACGCTTTAAGCCTCCCTGTGCTCTAGTGTGCCACGCCCTTCTCTCCCCAGTCTCCAGCCAGCCTCCCTCTCCTGATTGGTTAGCTGGGGCTAATTAGCCCCGGCTGCCTGTATTTAGGAGAGGATCAGGGAAAGGCTGGTTGGAGACTATTCTGTGGTAACTCTGTTTGCTCTGGTTCCTGTTTGGTCATAGCTCTTGATTCTGATTCCTACCTGCTCTGCTCCGTCCCATCCGGTCTGTTCATTCTGTTTTGGTTTTGTTCTATGTTCCTGTCTAGTTAGTTCATGTTCTAGTAACCTGTTTAATCTTTGTTTAGCCTGTCTGTTTAGCCTGTTGGTTCGCCCTGTTAGTCATTTAAGTCCTGTTTGCCTTTAGTCCTGTCTAGTTCTTGTTTAGCTTAGGGTTTAGGTTCGTGTTTGTATATTTAGCATTTATCTTAGCTTAGGTCAAGTATTTGTTGGTTTTGTTTGTGTGATCTTTTGTCTTTATTGTTATTAAATATATCAGTTAATACCTCTCTGCGTGTGTGTGCGCCCCTCCTGTCAGTCTAGCCCACTTACCGTTACATAATAGTCTCCCCTTTTACCAGAACACAGCGAGATGTTTTTGGTACATGAATTCCCGGAGTGTAACTCCATGAGGTTCCCACAGACCTTTCCGTTAAGTAGGCCAGCTCCGTATGATGGAAGCGACTCAGGCGTCGAAGGCTTCCTTCTGCAGAGCCAGCTCTACCTGCAGAACCTTTTAGACCCCCAGCCAGCTGAAACCGATAAAATTCGGTTTATGATGTCAAGGCTGAGGGGCCCTGCTCGTGACTGGGCCAGGAAGCTTTGGTCTGACAGGGGAGTTGTGCTGAACTCGGTTAAGGTGTTCAAGGGCCTCATGAGAGCAAAATTCTCGCAGCTCCCTGACGGCGCTCCTGTTTCCTCGATGGCGCCCCCTGACGGCGCTCCTGTTTCCTCGATGGCGCCCCCTGACGGCGCTCCTGTTTCCTCGATGGCGCCCCCTGACGGCGCTCCTGTTTCCTCGATGGCGCCCCCTGACGGCGCTTCTGTTCCTGAATTGGCGCCCCCCGTTGGCGCTCCTGTTCCAGAGTTGGCGCATCCCGAGGGCGCTCCTGTTTCTGAGATGATCCTAGTTGGCGCTTCTGTTTTTGGGGTGGCGCACCCCGAGGACACTTCTGTTCCTGAATTGGCGCCCCCCGTTGGCGCTCCTGTTCCAGAGGTGGCGCATCCCGAGGGCGCTCCTGTTTCTGAGATGATCCTAGTTGGCGCTTCTGTTTTTGGGGTGGCGCACCCCGACGACACTTCTGTTCCTGAGTTAGTGTCTTCCGACGACACTTCTGTTCCTGAGTTGGTGTCTTCCGACGACACTTCTGTTCCTGAGTTTGTGCCCTCCGATGGCACTTCTGTTCCTGAGTTGGTGCCCTGCGACGGCACTTCTGTTCCTGAGTTTGTGCCCTCCGATGGCACTTCTGTTCCTGAGTTGGTGCCCTGCGACGGCACTTCTGTTCCTGAGTTTGTGCCCTCCGATGGCACTTCTGTTCCTGAGTTGGTGCCCTGCGACGGCACTTCTGTTCCTGAGTTGGTGTCCTCCGACGGCACTTCTGTTCCTGAGTTGGTGTCCTCCGACGACACTTCTGTTCCTGAGTTGGTGTCCTCCGACGACACTTCTGTTCCTGAGTTGGCGCATCCCGATGGCGCTCCTGTTCCTGAGTTGGCGCATCCCGATGGCGCTCCTGTTCCTGAGTTGGCGCATCCCGATGGCGCTCCTGTTCCTGAGTTGGCGCATCCCGATGGCGCTCCTGTTCCTGAGTTGGCGCATCCCGATGGCGCTCCTGTTCCCGAGTTGGCGCAGCCCGATGCCGCTCCTGTTCCCGAGTTGGTGCCCCCTGATGGCACTCCTGTTCCCGAGTTGGTGCCCCCTGATGGCACTCCTGTTCCCGAGTGGGTGTACTCCGACGGCACTCCTGTTCCTGTGTTAGAGTCCCCCGATGGCTCTTCTGTTCCTGTGTCGGAGTACCCTGTCGGTGCTCCTGTTCCTGTGTTGGAGTTCTTCGATGGCACTCCTGTTCCTGAGTTGGCGCCCCCCGATGGCGTTTCTGTTCCTGAGATGACGCCCTCCGATGGCGTTTCTGTTCCTGAGATGACGCCCTCCGATGGCGTTTCTGTTCCTGAGATGACGCCCTCCGAAGGCGCTTCTGTTCCTGAGATGACGCCCTCCGATGGCGTTTCTGTTCCTGAGATGGCGTACTCCGAAGGCGCTTCTGTTTCTGAGATGACGCCCTCAGATGGCGTTTCTGTTTCTGAGATGACGCCCTCCGATGGCGTTTCTGTTCCTGAGATGACGCCTACCGAAGGCGCTTCTGTTCCTGAGATGGCGTACTACGATGGCGCTTCTGTTCCTGAGATGACGCCCTCCGATGGCGTTTCTGTTCCTGAGATGGCGTACTCCGATGGCGTTTCTGTTTCTGAGATGACGCCCTCAGATGGCGTTTCTGTTCCTGTGATGACGCCCTCCGAAGGCGTTTCTGTTCCTGAGAGGACGCCCTCCGATGGCGTTTCAGTTCCTGAGATGGCGTCCTCCGAAGGCACTTCTGTTCCGGAGATGGCGTTCTCCGATGGTATTTCTGTTGATGAGATGATGCTCGACGGCGCTCCGGGCTCCTCGTCAGCGCCCCCCAACGGCGCTTCTGAACTCTCGTCGACACCCCTTGATGGTGCTCCGGGCTCCTCGTCAGCGCCCCCCAACGGCGCTTCTGAACTCTCGTCGACACCCCTAGATGGTGCTCCTGACTCCTCGTCAGCGCCCCCAGACGGCGCTTCTGAACTCTCGTCGACACCCCTAGATGGTGCTCCTGACTCCTCGTCAGCGCCCCCAGACGGCGCTTCTGAACTCTCGTCGGCACCCCTAGATGCTGCTCCTGATTCCTCGTCAGCGCCCCCCGATGGCGCTTCTGAATTCTCGGTGACGCCCCCCGACGGCACATCTGGATTTCTGTTGGCAGCCGGCGTCCCACCATTTTTATCACGCCTACCTGAGGACATTCTTAATGACTTTGAATTTGCCCCTCAGGGCCCGGGACCTCCTTGTTTTGGGATATTTTTTTTTTGGGGCACTCCAGGAGGCGTGCCTTTGGGAGGGGGCTACTGTCACGCTTTAAGCCTCCCTGTGCTCTAGTGTGCCACGCCCTTCTCTCCCCAGTCTCCAGCCAGCCTCCCTCTCCTGATTGGTTAGCTGGGGCTAATTAGCCCCGGCTGCCTGTATTTAGGAGAGGATCAGGGAAAGGCTGGTTGGAGACTATTCTGTGGTAACTCTGTTTGCTCTGGTTCCTGTTTGGTCATAGCTCTTGATTCTGATTCCTACCTGCTCTGCTCCGTCCCATCCGGTCTGTTCATTCTGTTTTGGTTTTGTTCTATGTTCCTGTCTAGTTAGTTCATGTTCTAGTAACCTGTTTAATCTTTGTTTAGCCTGTCTGTTTAGCCTGTTGGTTCGCCCTGTTAGTCATTTAAGTCCTGTTTGCCTTTAGTCCTGTCTAGTTCTTGTTTAGCTTAGGGTTTAGGTTCGTGTTTGTATATTTAGCATTTATCTTAGCTTAGGTCAAGTATTTGTTGGTTTTGTTTGTGTGATCTTTTGTCTTTATTGTTATTAAATATATCAGTTAATACCTCTCTGCGTGTGTGTGCGCCCCTCCTGTCAGTCTAGCCCACTTACCGTTACAAGTTTTAGAACAAACCGTTTTTGAGTTGCTGAGTGGAGTTCTGTTAGTAACATAGTTGACAGAACTTTTGTGGACAATAATAAATAAATATATTTAAATTATTTAAAAGAGAAACTCAATTTAAAAAATATTATTTTTCTTTAGTATTTAAACTATTGAAATAAATAAAAAATAGATGTTGTTGCCCTTAATAATTTTATTCATTATTTTGAAACCAAGGCCTCCACAACTTAAAAAACGGACACAGCAAAAACTGTTCATTTAGGAACATCATGACAAATTTCAAGCTAAATGAAGCATAGGATGCACATAATGTTTTTGTGATTTACAACATGTTTCCATTAATAGGTAAAATATGACATTTTTAAAGAAAATAGTTACACTGTAAGCCCGGATAAGTTCAATCTACTTAAAAATTTTGAGGAAACCGGTTGCCTTAAAAAAGTTAAGTAATGTATAATGAAAACTTGAGTTAGCATAACTTAAAACGTTAAGTTATTACACCTAAAAGGCAAGTTGATTAAACTTTATTTTTTTGGTTATACCAACTGCTTTTCCCAATAATTCTACTTATTATCTTGAGCTCAATGGACAAAAATATTGATTTCTTCTTAGTTTTCAAGTTAATTACGTTTTAAATATCAATTAGAAATGAAAAACAGACAGAATAATAAAATAATTTTTCTTTATTTCACTTCAGAAGTATTTAGTTAAAATACTATGTCAAGAAAACATCTTAAAAACTGAACAAACTGTATATAAAGTTTTGATGAAACACAAACAGCTCTTCACAGTAACCATGAACCTGCACTCAGTTTCACACAGCGAGCTGATTTCTTAACGTTTTGCTGCAGCTCTCTAAAACAAAACAAAGAAACAAGAAACAGAAGTATTAATATCAACATTAATACCATTCATTTAAGGATTAAAATAAAGCAAGCCAGCACACTCTTTGCTTTGTATGAAGGCTAGCATGCTAGCATGTAGCCTAAACACAGCAAATAAAGCAGCGCTGTTTGATTATTTATTTAGTGTCAACATTAAGATCATTTATTTTAAACAAAATTGTTAAGTAAAGTACAACACTTACCAAAATTGGACAGAAGATGAAAAAGTCCCATCAGACTGGTGTACATGCTACTCAAAAATAGCATAATGAGTAAGAAAATGTTTGTCCATTTAGTTTAACAAAGGTTCCACTTCACAAAAGACAACTTGCAAAAAGCCTTAAATGAAAAGTACAAAGTAATTTGCAACAACAGGTTACAAAAGTTAAAACAAATGGCTACCCGAACACAAGAAAATCATTTTTGCCTGATTCACCAACAGCAAGCTGAAAAAAGGCGGACTTACACGTAAATGGTGGCGTTTTTCTGTTTAAATATCTTAACTTAACTTTTTTAAGTTAATCTGATAGAAAAGTTTTTTTGTTTTGTTTAGTAAACTTAAATCTTTTAGCACATTTAAATGTGTACTCAAATGAGTACATTGTACTCTGCATTTTTTAGTAGAGCAAAAAAACTTAAATAATTTATGTAAGTTGTACTAAAAATGTTTGATTAGATATAAAGTCCGGGCTAACAGTGTAGAATAAATATAATTATTATCATTGGACATGGAATGTACCCCAAATTATAGAATGACTCACATGTGGTCCTGTATTAATGCCAGGTGATTGTGAACAACACCTATAAAGACGGGTTACTCAGTTTCAGCTGAGGAGAGCCACTGATCCAGCTGCTGGAAGGTTTGGGACTTGGGGATCAGCAGAGGTGTAAAGAGTACTAAAATATTGTACTCAGGTAAAAGTACTATTACTTTAATGAATTTGTACTTAAGTACGAGTAAAGTTACTAGTCTAAAAATCTACTCAAGTAAAAAGAAAGTAACTCATTTAAAATGTACTCTGAGTAAACGTTACTTCTTACAATAGTTGTTTTCAATTAAAATATAATAGACAAAACATGTTGATACAACATTTAAAACATTTAGGGATGTGTAATGTGTCATTTTAGTTCCATAAAACTGTTTCAAACTGTATAACCACTAGTGATGTGTATAATGATTCGATTCTATTGAACGGCCCTTTAAACTGAAAAAAGGAACCGATTCGCTCTTCTGGGAGTCGTTATATATATACGGCTCTTTAAAAGGAACCGAGACAAAAGATCCGACTCCCCATCTCAGAATTCACTGCATCAGTTTCCCAGACGCGATTTTTTTACTCAGTAATGGATCTTATTTAAACTGTAGCGAATTACAATTCCTAGTACAAAACATACTTAAGTAAAAGTGAAATTACAGGCTGTAAAATCTACTGTACACAAAAAAATGATTCAATTACAGTAACGCGAGTAAATGTAATTCGTAACGTTCCACCTCTGGGGATCAGTTAAAGCTCAAGGGTCTCCACGTCCTGCAGAAGAGGCTGAGTACTCCCAAGTGACGTCACAGTCAAGCCAGGACCTGGAATTCGGTTGCTAGGTGACAGATGAAATGGAACGTACCTGAGCTCTATATAAAGCGCAGCAGTGCGCTGATCGCTCAGTCTTCAACTGACAGCTAAAGAGGAAGGACGCAGAGCGAATATCTCTCAGGACGATGTTTTTAAAGTCTTTTTTCAGTTGTAAACCAGCTGTTTATGTGGCGGGCATAGCCGCAGTAACATCTGGTTTATTTGTTTACAGGTGGCAGCCGCAGATCAGGAGGCAGCAGGCACCTGACCCGACACCTGCTCCAGAGCCTGACACGACACCTGCTCCAGAGCCTGACACGACACCTGCTCCAGAGCCTGACACGACACCTGCTCCAGAGCCTGACACGACACCTGGCCCAGAGCCTGACACGACACCTGGCCCAGAGCCTGACACGACACCTGGCCCAGCACCTGCCCCAGTGCCTGCCCACTATAGCAGGTCATATTGCCTTGGCCCCACGTCTTTTCATATAAGGACGCAGCTTCGTAACATGTACTCACTCTTCCCTGTGGTAAGTGTCCTGATGGTGGGAGAGTCTACAAATATCACAAATATTATACAGATGTGCTATTTAAAGTATTATAATATAATATATTACAGAATTTAATATACCATAAAATGCTCCATAATTTTTGTCTTGCAGATAGCAACTAGATGTAGATTAAACTCGGGTGGATAAAGACTAAGCTCATCACCAACGTAAGGCCAATGGATAATGTGTATATTGTTCTACCTTTATTAAGTCATTCTTCAAAAAATTGGATTGATGCACATAATTCTGAATACCTCATATTTCATAATGCTCATGTATCAACAACAAACTGCTAAAATATCATTTCTAATCCCATTTCTAAATCCAATTCTTTTTAGAACGCCGGTGTGTGGAACTACACGGGGCAATAGATTGATGAAGCGTGTGATGACATCCATACAGATGAATTCCAGGGATTGATCTGAACATTTTTTTTGCAAAAACAAATAAAAATCAAAAAATATGAGACTGTTTTGTACCTGTGCACTTATTTTATTTGTAATATTTCTCACTGTACTTACACAGGTAAAATGTAACGCAATGATGCGCATTGTGTTAAATAATTAACATTTGTGTTACATGTGTTTTGGAACCAAAATTTTACCAAAATTAGGAAAAGAAAACTTACTTCCACACACTGTGACAGTATTTAATTTAGGCAAATGAGGGTCAGGGGCCTTCCTCAAGGGCCCAACAGTTGCAACTTGGTAGATGTGGGACTTGAACCATCAACCTTCTGATTACTATCCCAGTACCTTAACCACTAGACTACAGCTGTTAAACCACAACTGATAACGATTTGTTAAAGTCTATATTGCATAAATACTTGAACTGAGCTGAGAGTGACAGTGGAACAGCAGCTACGGTCCCCCAGAACTAGGTGTTTAAACCTCACCTCCAGGTTATCAGCCTGGCATTTGGCATGTTCTTTGCCTGTTGTAAATCACATCCAAGTATGAATGTGTACAGTAAACCCTTGACTTATGAATGTAATTGGTTCTGAAGGGCTGTTCTTAGGTCGAAATGTTTGTTAGTTAAACTTATTTTTCCCATAAGAAATAATGTAAACAGAATTAATCCGTGCCAGACCTCCCAACCCCCCCCCCCCCCCCCCCCACATAACCTCTCTAATGTCTTAAATGCTCTTTTTTGTTATAAATACAAGTTTATTTTCCCTTTAATCTTAAATTATAAAATAGACATTCCTGTAATAAACAAAATAATAAACAACAATACACAGTAGTACTGTACATCAAAAATATATACATCGCATTTCGTACACCATAACACACCATCACATAGACCATAATATACCATCACATAGACCATAATATACCATCACATAGACCATAATATACCATCAGGGGCGATTTCTCTAAGACTGCAAGGGAAGCTCAGCTTCCCCTAAAATGTCAAAAATTAAATGGTGAAATATGTACAGTTGTGTTTAACATTTCATTGACCACAAATGCGTTAAAACACGTTCATCTGGAAGACGAGTTCGTTCAGAATCAGCTAATTATCACAAATCGACTCGATTTTGTTAACTTCACTCGTACGTTCCCGGAGCTTCAATGCATTTACCTTCTCTGGGGCTGCATGGGCGGGACTTCGAAACTCGCCGGTCATTGGATAAATGCCGTGATTTTGTCCCGCCCCGGGACGCTGAGCGTCTCTGGGGGTGAATGGAGCTGTGGGCGGGTCTGGACGCTGAGCTTCTGCAAGATGATTGGAGGATCAGTCGAAAGGCTGAATCCCGTTTTGATTGACAGCTGTCGCTGGGAGCTTCAGTACCATCGCAGATTTTGCGAGTGAAGTCGGAAGACAAACTGTAACCCATCTCAGGCCATTTTCTTGAAAACTAACAAAGGGGATAATTTATACATTTCTGTATAAATAAATTGACAAATTTTATGATGTAAGCCGGCAATGAGCTTCCCCTCTTTGAAAGACCAGCAGCCGCCACTGCATCACATAGACCATACACCATCACATACACCATAATACACCATCACATACACCATAATACACCATCACATACACCATAATACATTTCCTTCTTTTCATATAAACTTTATCTTAATTATACAACAACAAATGCTCTGCGCTCTCTCTGCACCTTATTTGAGGACATTTGTGATTATCACTCCACTGTTACCCTGGTGAATTGCGCTGCTTCGTGCGCTTATTTTAGAGGCTTATAAAAGAAAAAAAAAAGAAAAATGTAAGAGACTTCCAGTCTAGTGACGTCAATGCGCAGTAGCATTAGCTGACATGTAGCAATATTCATATTTTGACTCATTAACAACTTATATAATTCAGAGGATCCAGTGATAATAGACAGAAGAATCTCCATAAAACAAAACGTAACAGCTTCGAAACATTTTTTATGACTACAGGATGCGAGAGAGGCAACTTTCGAAATCTCCGTTCATTTTTCCCATTCAAACCCGGGTTACCAAATATGGGCAAAACAAAATGGTGTGGACTACAAAATGACGACACGACTTTAGTGGTCTATGTGTTTGCATGTTTTGGGACAGACTGTAAAATAATAATGCACCTAAAAAGCCTCTGAAAGGCAGCATTTATTGCTTCAAAATCACTTCTGGCATTGTCCTTACAGATGTGCAAGTTCATCATTCGATGAGGACTAGTAGTCCATAACAGTGACTGGGTTTAAAAACTTACACTGCAAACTATCAAAACAAAACCTAACACAACCTAAAATGAATCATTTTGACATTTCAAGATGACTGCTGGGCATTAGATGGGTAATGACCCTTCTGGACATTGTTGGTATGTGGCTTCTGCTGTCAGTAGCACTGTCTTAATGTGTATTTGTGGATAAAGCAATGAACTGAGTTTGTTGATAAGTTTACATTCATATTTTTAGCAGACGCTTTTATCCAAAGCGACTTGCAGCACTGTGACAGTATTTTGTCCAAGCAATCGAGGGTAAAGAACCTTGCTCCTGAGTCCAACATTGACAGCCTGGCAGTGATGAGGCTTGAACCAGTGAACTTTTGAATACTAGTCCAGTACCCTAACTACCAGACATTTACATTACATTTACAGCATTTAGCCGACTTACTGTAGTATGACAGTATACAATCTAAGCAATTGAGGGTTAAGGGCCTTGCTTAAGGGCCCAACAGTTGCAACCTGGTTGCAACCTCCTTATATATATATATATACATAAGGAGAGGAAGAAATATATTTATTTTGCCCCCTGTTGGTAATTGCCTCTGCTGTTCTGGAAAGATTTTGGGGTGTGCATGTCAGAGTCAGAGAGTCAGAGTCAGAGAGGTTTTATTGTCATTTCAGCTACATACAAGTACATATTGAAACGAAACAGCGTTCCTCTAGGATCACGGTGTAACACAGTACAAAAAGTGCAAGACAATACAAAACAGTGTAAATACAACAATAAATACAAAAAATCCTATAATAAATAACTACAAAATATATTCCTAATTATCCCTAATCTAAACAAGTAATTAGAAGACAGGACTAAAGACAAGTGTTAGTACATGATGGTGAATAGATGGTACAATGGTTCATGAGGTAGTGACATGTTGTACATTAGCAGCGTAAAATGGCAATGCAGATAAGGTGCTTAAAAATTAAATAAGGTGCAAAAATGCGAGTAAGGTGCAGAAATTAAAGAAACTTGTGCATAGTAACTTGTGCATAGTAGCATAGTAACAGACAATAGCATAGTTTAGTGTGTGGCAGCAGAAAATTTCCGGAGGAAATTGTTACAGTACTGAATTGAGGAGTCTGATTGCTTGAGGGATAAAACTGTTACACAGTCTGGTTGTGTTAGTCCGGATGCTGCGGTATCGTCTCCCAGACGGGAGCAGAGTAAAAAGTCCATGTGATGGATGGGTTGGATCGTCCACAATGCTTAGAGCTTTGCGGATGCAGCGGGTGTTAAAAATGTCCGTGAGAGATGGAAGAGCGACCCCGATGATCTTTTCAGCTGTCCTCACTACTCGCTGGAGAGTTTTGCGGTCCGACGCAGTACAATTTCCGAACCAGACAGTGATGCAGCCGCTCAGGACGCTCTCGATTGTTCCTCTGTAGAACGTGGTGAGAATGGGGGGTGGCAGATGAGCTTTCCTCAGTCTTCTCAAAAAGTAGAGACGCTGCTGGGCTTTCTTGGTGATGGAACTGGTGTTGAGGGTCCAGGTGAGATTCTCCTCCAGATGAACACCGAGAAATTTGGTGCTCTTGACGATCTCAACAGATGAGCCGTCGATGTGCAGTGGGGAGTGGTCCCTTAGTGTCTTTCTAAAGTCAATGACCATCTCTTTGGTTTTATCCACGTTCAGAGACAGGTTGTTGACTTGGCACCAGTCCGTTAGATGTTGTACCTCCTCTCTGTACGCTGACTCATCGTTGTTGCTGATGAGTCCCACCACAGTTGTGTCGTCTGCAAACTTAACGATGGAATTCGAGCTGTGCATTGCTGTACAGTCGTGCGTAAGCAGAGTAAACAGCAGTGGACTGAGCACACAGCCTTGGGGAGCGCCGGTGCTCAGTGTGGTGGTGCTGGAGGTGTTCTTACCGATCCGGACGGACTGAGGTCTCTCAGTCAAGAAATCCAGGATCCAGTTGCAGAGAGAGGTGTTCAGGCCCAGCGTGCTCAGCTTTCCAATTAGATGCTGAGGAATGATGGTGTTGAATGCTGAGCTAAAGTCTATGAACAGCATCCTGACGTAAGTGTTCTTTCTGTCCAGGTGTGTAGAAGCCAGGTGAAGCGTAGTGGATATGGCGTCGTCCGTTGAGCGGTTAGGACGGTACGCAAACTGCAGTGGGTCCATGGTGGGAGGCAGTAGGGTCTTAATATGCCTCATGACTAGTTTCTCGAAGCACTTCGTGATGATAGGCGTGAGTGCTACGGGACGATAGTCATTGAAGCATGACACAGATGACTTCTTTGGCACGGGTACGATGGTGGTCGTCTTGAGGCACGTTGGAACGATGGCGCTGCTCAGGGAGATGTTGAAGATGTCAGTGAATACATCTGCCAGCTGGTCTGCACATCCTTTGAGCACTCGGCCAGGAATGTTGTCTGGTCCAGAAGCTTTCCGTGGGTTGACTCTGTGCAGAGTTCTCCTCACGTCCGCTGTGGTGAGACGAAGCACCTGGTCGTCGCAAGGTGGCGTCATCTTCCTCGCCAACATGTTGTTCTGCGCCTCGAACCGAGCGTAGAAGTCATTCAGCGCATCTGGAAGGGAGTCATCACTGTCACAGACGGGTGGAGTCGTCCTGTAGTTGGTGATGGCCTGGATGCCCTGCCACAAGCGCCGTGTGTCACCGCTGTTCTGGAAGTGGCTGTGGATGTTCTGGCCGTGTGCGCGCTTTGCTTCTCGGATCGCCCGGGACAGTCTCGCTCTCGCTGTTCTCAGAGCCGGCTGGTCGCCTGCTTTAAAAGCGGAGTCTCGGGCCCTCAGCAGTGCACGCACCTCTGGAGTCATCCACGGCTTCTGGTTGGGTCTGGAAGTGATGGTTCTAGTGGTAGTGACGTCCTCAATGCATTTGCTGATGTAGCAGGTCACTGAAGTCGTGTACTCCTCTAGATCAGTGTAATCGCCGTATGTTGCAGCCTCCCTAAACATGTCCCAGTCAGTGCACTCAAAACAGTCCTGAAGAGCAGAGATGGATCCTTCTGGCCAGGTTTTCACCTGTTTCTGTACAGGTCTGGAGCGCCTGACGAGTGCTCTGTATGCTGGAATTAGCATTACAGAGATGTGGTCTGAGTATCCGAGGTGGGGGCGGGGCTCCGCCCGGTACGCACCGGCAATGTTCGTGTAAACATTATCCAGCGTGTTCGCTCCTCTCGTAGCAAAGTCCACATGCTGATGGAATTTAGGGAGAACAGACTTGAGATTTGCATGATTAAAATCCCCAGCGATAATAAACAGTCCGTCTGGATGAATGTTCTGCAGTTCGCTGATGGCTCTGTAAAGTTCGCTCAATGCTTCCTTCGCGTTCGCGCTGGGCGGAAGATACACCGCGACAATAAGCACGCTGGTGAATTCCCGTGGTAAATAAAAAGGTCTGCATCTAACAATAGCAAATTCCACCATCGGAGAACAGTACGCCACAACAAGCACAGAGTCCTTGCACCATTCGGTGTTAATGTAAACACAAACGCCTCCTCCTCGTGTTTTACCGGACTGAGCTGCATTTCTATCGGCGCGATACGATGCTAGCCCGTCTAGCTGAATGGCACTGTCTGGAATGTTGTCGCTAAGCCATGTTTCAGTGAAAATTAAAACACAACAGTCCCTGTACTCACATTGGGTAGTTCGCTGAAGTCTGATACAGTCCAGTTTATTCTCCAGAGAGCATGCATTTGCGAGGAATAACGATGGTAGAGCCGGCCGGCTTGGGTTAGCTTTTAGCCTAGCACGGACCCCGGCTCGCTTTCCACGCTTCTGCTTCCTCGAGCACCGCTTGCGGCGCCCCCTCCCCCGGTCACCTGCTTCAGGTAACACCGAGGACTGCAGGCCTGGTTCGCGAAGTAGGCAGAGTTCATACAGAGTTCGCTGCAGATCATCTTGCAGGTTGGTTTCTGACTGTTTTCTCAATTGTAGCAGTGTCTGGCGGTTGTAAACTAAGTCAAAAGTGGTTTCCATACGTTTATAAACAAAACTGTCCTAAACAAACTTACAAACTTTTCCTGAAAACAACGAAAAAAACACCGTTTTCGACCCCAGAGCGGCCGCTGCGTGTTAACGCGCCGCCATCTTGGATCACCTTGATGAAAACCCAAAGATTTTCATGTGAAAATCTTTGGGTTTTTGGTCTGTTGGTCCTAGATTCTCTAAAGTTGATTTGAGACTAGGTACATTGTAAAAAGCGCTATATAAATAAACTTGACTTAACTTGGTAATCTAGTGGGTAGAGCTTTGGGCTATCAACTGAAAGGTTGATAGTTCGAATCCCAGCTCTGCCATGCAGCCACTGTTGGGCCCTTAACCCTCTATGCTCCAGGGGTACCGTACAATGACTGACCCTGCGCTCTGACCCAAACAAGCTTCCAAAAAAGTTGGAATATGTGAAGAAAGAATTTTGTTGTACTCCACACCTGTATATGTATAAATGACAAATAAAGGCGTTTTATTATTCTGTGCAATACCTGCACATCTGGTCATTATAAAATTATTCTAATTCTAAATTGAAACATTATATATGCCGGAATAATACTTGAAACATTTACATTAACAGACTCACAGTAGATTATACTTTAATGCTGTACATTCATAGCTTTACATATTTATATAATAAACAGATGGTGCTAGTTTTATGTAAGATTTAGGTAAGCAAATGTGTTTAATAGGGTTAAAGTAAGTGCTTAGTTCAGGCCATTAAACATCCTTCATGGACTTTGTGTACAGGTGCCGAGTCATTTGCATGTAATGGATTTTAGCGGAGACTTTTACACAAAGCGACGTACACTTGTGGTCGAACACAATGCAAGTGGCTTTGTGGCAGCGTGGCATGCTGGGGCCTGAACCAACAACTTTCCCATCATTAGTAGCAGAAACGTAAACACTAAGCTGCCACTGAAGAACAGAAGGAACTTTCACAAAGTTGAGTCGAGAGGCTTAATTTCATTTCAGCTCTATACAAGTACATAATGAAATAAAACAACGTTCCTCCAGGACCATATAGAAGCACTTTGTAGTTCTACAATTACTGACTGTAGTCTGTTTCTCTACATACTTTGTTATCCCCTTTCATGCTGTTCTTCAATGGTCAGGACCCCCACAGGACCACCACAGGACCCCCACAGAGCAGGTATTATTTAGGTGGTGGATGATTCTCATCACTGTAGTGACACTGACATGGTGGTGGTGTGTTAGTGTGTGTTGTGCTGGTATGAGTGGATCAGACACAGCAGCGCTGCTGGAGTTTTTAAATACCGTGTCCACTCACTGTCCACTCTATTAGACACTCCTACCTAGTCGGTCCACCTTGTAGATGTAAAGTCAGAGACGATCGCTCATCTATTGCTGCTGTTTGAGTCGCTCATCTTCTAGACCTTCATCAGCGGTCACAGGACGCTGCCCACGGGGCGCTGTTGGCTGGATATTTTTGGTTGGTGGACGATTTTCAGTCCAGCAGTGACAGTGAGGTGTTTAAAAACTCCAGCAGCGCTGCTGTGTCTGATCCACTCATACCAGCACAACACACACTAACACACCACCACCATGTCAGTGTCACTGCAGTGCTGAGAATGATCCACCACCTAAATAATACCTGCTCTGTGGTGGTCCTGTGGGGGTCCTGACCATTGAAGAACAGCATGAAAGGAGGCTAATAAAGCATGCAGAGAAACAGATGGACTACAGTCAGTAATTGTAGAACTACAAAGTGCTTCTATATGGTAAGTGGAGCTGATAAAATGGACAGTGAGTGTAGAAACAAGGAGGTGGTTTTAATCTTATGGTTGATCGGTGTATATATATATTTTTTTATTAAATTTAATTCTACTCCAATTTATCTACTTTATTTACTGGATTTACACTGTGCTGGACCTGCTGTAACACTTAAATTTCCCCCATGGGGGTCAATAAAATAATCAAATCTTATCTTATTACAATATACACAGTGCAGATAAAAAACAGTACAATAAATACAGGGACATATCTAATCTAAAGGAACTGAGGGGGTGGGATCAGTCTAAATCAATAATACGGAGGGGTGTCCACATACTTTTTTACTCTATTTGATAAACAAACATGTTTGAGAAGATAGAACGCATAATATAGAGTACTGAGCATTTTTTTCAAGCTGCTTACAGTTTGTATTTCTTAATAAGTCTGGGCCGTGACTTATCATCATCACTTTAGGGAAGGCCCTTTCCTGTTCCAGCATGACCATGCCCCTATGCACAAAGCAGCTCTATAAAGACATGAAGAAAATCTCAGCTTAAAGAAACTCCAGTGACCTGGAATGAACCGGAACATGAACCAACAGAAGTGCCATACATGACTGAACGGGCACAAATTCCCATACACAGACACACGTCAAAGTCTTGTGAGAAGCTTCTCAGAAGAGCGGCTGTTACTCTAGCTGAAACGATCACACAGAGGGTCGCTCTGTTTTAATACCATTTGTTTTTGGAAAGGAACGTCAAACAAGCTCCTGATCAGGTGTCCAAATACTTTTGGGTGTATTAAATCAGAGCGTTCACATCCTTTTTCTATTAATCATTACACTGAATCAAACAAGGTCACAAACTTTATTCTTTCCAACCTCATACAGGATCTGAGAAGAGAAACAGGTTGGACCTCGACTCTTTCTATGTATCGCTCAGGGAAATGTAAATATAGCTCATGCAAATACTATGCAAAAGGCAGCTCGGCCTGCTACATGGCTCAACCACCCAAACTAACAGTATTAAATGTACGGCAACGTGATCGAAAGTCATAAACGAGGTCATTTGTCCATCTTCAGCGACCGCTTCTTCCTAGCCAGGCTTGTGGTGGGTTAAACACCTCACTGTCACTGCTAGACTGAGAATCGTCCACCAACCAAAAATATCCAGCCAACAGCGCCCCGTGGGCAGCATCCTGTGACCGCTGATGAAGGTCTAGAAGATGAGCGACTCAAACAGCAGCAATAGATGAGCGATCGTCTCTGACTTTACATCTACAAGGTGGACCAACTAGGTAGGAGTGTCTAATAGAGTGGACAGTGAGTGGACACCTCCAGCAGTGCTGCTGTGTCTGATCCACTCATACCAGCACAACACACACTAACACACCACCACCATGTCAGTGTCACTGCAGTGTTGAGAATCATCCACCACCTAAATAATACCTGCTCTGTGGGGGTCCTGTGGGGGTCCTGACCATTGAAGAACAGCATGAAAGGGGGTAACAAAGCATGTAGAGAAACAGATGGGCTACAGTCAGTAATTGTAGAACTACAAAGTGCTTCTATATGGTAAGTGGAGCTGATAAAATGGACAGTGGTTTTAATGTTATGGTTGATCAATGTAAGTGTTTTATTACAAACATCTGCACTAGATTATCCCTCTGAAGAGCTGATAATGGTAAGTCTGGCTTCACCTTGTGGTGATTAAACTAAACTGCATATAAACTGTGACTTTTATAACTAAGTAAATAGATTATAACTACATAATAAGTAAAGTATTATTAGATAGTAACATTTAGTTTTTTGGTAGAAAATAATGCATTTAAATGAATGTTGTAATTGTGAGTAAATGTTGTGTGTTATTAACACTTGTGTATCTACGCTAACATAAAAACGTACACTTACACTTAACATTGTTTGTTCTAAATAACAATAATAGCCCTGAAAAAACCAGAGAATGCATTATTTTAATCTTAATTTTAATAATCTACAGTTATAAATACATTTTACTACGGTTATAAATAAACGATAAATGTTCCCTTGTTCTTTTTTTTTTTACAATCTCTGCTTTTAATAAATGTATTTCTTCGTGTATGTCAATGTTTTATTTATTTGTTTTTATTTCATTTTCATGTTTTACCACAGTTTTTTCGTGGTCAGGGTCGAGGTGCAACACATTTCCCGAAATCACTACCTCGCAACCTAATCTGAAGCGTCTGAGGGCATGTTAAAAAGTGCGACACACCATGAAAACAGTACATTTTCCTCAAAAAAAAAACAATAAATAAATAAGTAGTAAATATAACAATAAACGTTATGTTTTTAGTTTGTTTTGATTGTCGGTGTGAAGTTTGTGGACGGGACTTTTATGTTATTAGAGGAAGCTGTTAAACCGGAAGCTCTGTTGTATTTACAGGGCTGTAGAAATGGCGGACATGGACGAGCTGTTCGGCAGTGATGGAGACAGTGATAATGAACAGAGAGGTGAACTTTATATCTGATTTATCTCCATTTAGTTCTGATTTTATGTGCTTTATATTTACAGTTAGGTGTTGGATGAGTGGGAGTGTGTTTGGAGGCGCCATGTGGGCTTTCATGCTCGATCTGAACTGTTATAAATCCTTTTGAGGCTTTACACACTCGGTAATCTCAATAAACACCAAAATAATAATTATTTACACATTAATAATGCTCAAATACCGCCAATAAATAGTTCTGATTACACTATTTGCTTATTAAAATAGTTCTGTCGTGCTGCGTCGTATAACAGCAACTTATCACTAATCAATAATATATGTATCACTCCGCCGACCACCGGTTGCCTAGTAACAGTAAAATCACCATCATTCATTCATTAATTGACTGTTTAACCACCCAATTTATCTAGTTCAGGGTCGCGGTGGGTCAGAATCATTGGGCGAAAGGTAGGAAACACCATGGCAGGGTCGCAAGTTCATCACAGGGCAAACACACCCAGTCTTTAAACTGTTGGAGGAAACCGGAGCACCCGGAGGAAAGCCTCATGGACTCTGGGAGAACATGCAAACTCGTCCACCTGAGAATCGAACCCAGGACCTTCTTGCCCTGAGGCGACAGTGCTACCCAGCGTACCCAGGACCAATGTAATCTTCAGTAAACTTTATAACCATCATAAGGGCAGTTGTAGCCTAGTGGTTAAGGTACTGGACTGATGATCGGAAGGTTGCTGGTTCAAGCCCCACAGCTGCCAGGTTGCTACTGTTGGGCCCTTGAGCAAGGCCCTTAACCCTCGATTGCTTAGACAATATACTGTCACAGTACTGTAAGACGCTTTGGATAAAAGCGCCTGCTAAATGCTGAAAATGTAAATGTAATCAATTGAAGAACGTGTTTAATCTCCAGTGTCTGTCTTGGAAATGTGGCATCACACCCTGGTTGGCCACCAGATCCCTAGAATCACTAATAATCACTGATATCTACCTACCAAACATTTAAACTAAGTCTAAACAGTTAAACTAAGTTTCCCAGCATAAAGATCATGTTTGGGATTTATCATGGGTAAAAAAAAAAAAAAAGACATCAAACACGGCTCACGATAAATCATATTTAGATCTAATGCTCCAAATAGACCCAAGAGTCAGGAGAGCTTTTATTGTCATTTTAGCTATATACGAGTACATATTGAAACGAAACGTTCCTCCAGGTCCAGGGTGCAACACAGAACAAAAGTGCAAGACAGTACAGTACACAGTGCAGATAAACAACAGCACAATAAATACAAGAATGCCTACGATAAGTAAGACAAGACTAGAGACAAATGTTGGTCGGTACATGGTACTGAGTACATAATGGTGAGGTAGATAAGTTAAGTCAGACTCATTTATATAGCGCTTCTTACAATGAACATTGTCTCGAATCAACCTTTCCCTGTTGAGCAAGCCGGGGGCGACAGTGGCAGGGAAAAATTCCTTTAAAAAATTACAACCTTGAGAGGAACCAGACTCAGCAGGGACCCCCGTCCTTCTTGGGTGGCCTGGAGGAGTTCTTTATTTAATAATCCAGTCTTTGAAGAAGACCTGGACATTATAAGTTCTGGACAGTTTGTTGCAGCATGCCAGATTCCCGTCCCATCTAGTAGGGGCACGCCAGATTTTGTTTCACCATGCCAGGTTCCTGTCCAATCTAGTAGAAGTACTCCAGGTTTCCATCCCATCGCAAGAGAGACAACAGCTACACATACCTGGAACTGTTAAAGATACCCTCGATCAAGAAAACACAAGAGCAATCGTAAACATCCTGGCAGGAACAAAAATATGTATGTAAACATAACACTGATATAACACAATCATGTGTATAAAGTGGCATAAAACTCAAATAAATAAATACATAAATGGTTAAAAACAAACAAAGAAGCCACATTCAGATGAGAACTCATCCGAGCAGTCGCAGTTGGACCCTTGAGCAGGCATTTTATCCTCTTGGCTTCAGGAGTGCCGTATAATGGGTGACTCGACACAATTCTTCTCGACACAACAACCGGGTCAGAGCATCTCCAAATATGCAGCTCTTGTGGGGTGTGTCCCGGTCTGCAGTGGTCAGTATCTATCAAAAGTGCTCCAAGGAAGGAACAGTGGTAAACCGGCGACAGGGTCGTGGGCGGCCGAGGCTCACTGATACACGTGTGGAGCGAAGGCTGGCTGCAGACGAGCTACTGTAGCTCAAACTGCTGAAGAAGTTCATGCTGGTTCTGATAGGAAGGTGTCAGAATACACAGAGCATCACAGTTTGTGGTGTATGGGGCTGCATAGCCGCAGACCGGTCAGGGCGCCCATTCTGACCCCTGTCCACCACCGAAAGCACCAACCATGGGCACGAAAGCATGGGAACTGGACCACGGAGAGATAGAAGAAGGCAGCCTGGTCTGATGAATCAGGTGAACACGGCACCAGGATGCACTATGGGAAGAAGGCAAGTTGGCGGAGGCGGTGTGATGCTTTGGGCGACGTTCTGCTGGGAAACCTCGGGTCCTGCCATCCATGTGGATGTTACCCTGACACGTAGCACCTACCTAAGCATTGCTGCAGACCATGTTCACCCTCTCATAGAGACGCTTCCCTGATATCTGTGGCCTCTTTCAGCAGGATGATGCTCCCTGCCACAAAGCTAAAATCCTTCAGGAATGGTTTGAGGAGCACAAGAACCAGTTTGAAGTGTTGACTTGGCCTCCAAGTTCCCCAGTGCAAATAGTAACAACAATAAAAATGTAATTATATTATACGTAAGTAATAAGAAAAATCGTGTGTGTGTGTATGTGTGTGATATGGTCACCCACTGTCCCTCACCTGGTGGCAGATGTGTGTGTACAGTGCTGCTAGTGTGGGGCAGTTTGTCTGGGTCTGGGAGGTAGTTAAAGCTGGGAAAAAACTGGGTCTGAATGTGGTGGTATTTGGTGCACGCTCTGACCCCAACCTCCAAAACAAGCAAGATTTTATTTTATTTCTCTCCCTCAGGCTCGGGTTCAGGTTCCGGTTCTGGCTCTGATTCGGAGCAGGAAAGACCCAGATCGGCCAGTAACGCCTCTGGAAGCGGGAGCGGCAGCGAGAGGGGTCGTGAGGATGACTACGACGAAGACGGCCAGGACGCCGGAAAGCCGAGCAACCAAGAGCTGTTCGGAGACGACAGCGAGGACGAACGGGGCAGCGACAACCAATCGGAGCGTTCCGGTCACAACAACGACAACCAATCGGGAGCCAGCGAGCACTCGGAGGCGGAGCAGCACAGCGGCTCGGAGGGGCACCACGAGGATGAGGACGACGATGAAGCTCATAGGTAGGATGGGCTGAACGTGCCTGTCATGCTGGAACTATATTATTACACGTGTTAGGAAGTGTTGTAGTTGAAACACATGAATTAAAAATTAGACAGGGCGTCCTAATACTTTTGACCACATGTATTACGTATTATCTGGACCTCGAGTGCTTCGTTTGTCACCAGACATCCGTCTCTTCTCAGTCACAGGTCAGATGCAGGAAGCCCCGCCTCCGTAGCAGGTAGCCACCACTCAGGTAGCCACCACTCGGGTAGTCACCGGTCGGGTAGCCACCGGTCAGGACGAGGCAGCGCCACCCCACACTCCGACCACTCGGACGGAGAGGGTACGCCCAGGGCCGAGGGCTCGGACGGCCACTCGGGAGACGAGAAGTGGGAGGGAGGCCGGAAGAGCGCCAGCCCCCGTTCTGACCAATCGGAGGACGAGGAGAAGCGGCAGAACTCGGACGACGAGAGGGATCGGTCCGACGACGAGGGCAGGGGGCAGAAATCCGGTGAGCGCCCGGTCCAGATCAGATCCAGATCATGTGTTTATGAGTTCGAGTCCCGCGAAGTTCACGCTCTTGTTTGTGTTGTTACAGGCTCGGCTAAAGGCAGCGACAGCGAGGACGACTTCGTGGGACGGAAAAAGAAAAAAGCCGTGACGGATTCGGACTCGGACAGCGACGTGGGGGCGCGAGGGGGTGAGAGCTGCGCTCACGCACATCACCATCATCATAAAAATCATAATAAATAATAAAGTGTAGAGAGGAAACATCCAGAAAGCGGCAGTTCTGCATCAGCATTCATTGTTAAAACCTTGTTTCAGTTTAAAACCTACTGGACCTCAGGTGTGACTGACCAACACGTCCATAAGCGTCTGATTCTAAAGCAGGGGCCTTTAAAAGCAAGCTTGCTTGACTGTGGACATCTGTGTCCGAGTTCCAGCAGCTTTTAATTCATGGTAGACTTGTATATGTCCACCCCAACACCAAAAGAGGAGCGCCAAGGCTGTTGCCCCCCCTTCAGACACGCTTCTTTTCACCTGCCAGAGACAGATCCTGCTTAGTGCAGGTACCTCTACTGGCCAGCAGAGGCCGCACTTACACCAGCGACAGGAACCCTGTTTCAGCCAATGCCCCCACATTTGATCGTGTGTGTGTGTAAGCGCCCGGCCGGCTGATAGCACAGTTTGAGAGCTCGAGATCTCAAATCTGTATGTATATACGTCATATAGAATTATCCAACAAGTCCTTATGTTTTCCAGGTAAGAAATCCGGAGCAGACGACCTGTTCGGAGAAGCCGACGACATCTCATCAGACAGCGACAACGAGAAACCCCCGACGCCCGGGCAACCCCAGGTACAGCGTTTCTCTATAGAGAAGTATATAGTATATAGAGAAGGGCCCAGCAGTGTGGGGTTTGAACGAGCAACCTTCTGTTTACTAGTTCAGCACCTTAACCGCTAGGCTACAACCGCCCTTAAATAAGTGGTGGAGGAATACAGAGAGCATACTGTGTCCGGCATCGCTGCTTCAGACTAGTCGGTTGCACACGTTGGAGCAGATGTGTGTTTCTATCCTGTTTTCAACCAGACTGAGTCGCAAGTGCGCCAGTTTGGGGGGGGTCCACAGAGGGCTAAGAGTATCACGGTCCCCCTGACACGAGTACAGTAGCCAGTCGCATCTTTTCACCTGCCTGCGATGGAATCTCAGGGAAGAGCTGCGTCGCGTTCGGAAAGTCGGGCAGCTGTAGCCTAGTGGTTAAGGTACTGCTCCTGTAATCAGAAGGTTGCCGGTTCAAGCCTCACCACTGCCAGGTTGCCACTGTTGGGCCCCTGAGCAAGGCCCCTAACCCTCAATTGCTTAGACAGTGTACTGTCAGAATACTGTAAGTCGCTTTGGACAAAAGCGTCTGCTAAAAAAGTGTATGCCTAAAATGTAAACAAGCTGGTGTGGGCGCCTCGACCAGACAGCAGAGGGCGCCATTGTACAGCAAATACAGGCAAAGCCAATCATGCCTGTATGGGCACCTGGCCAGGTCGCAATCCTGATCATTTCAAAGTGTATTTTACAAGGATCATGTGACCAGGGTTTGGTTCTTTATACCAGCCAGCAGTGGACCTCCATGGAGAGTCATGCTATGTTTTCTGTGTATCGACCAGACGTCACTACTAGCAGTGAGGAACCTCGTTTCCAGTTGTGCCTGTTGGGTGCCCAGCCAGGTTGATAGCACTGCTAAGATCTGGCCTTGACAGCTCGAGCTTTTCAGTGTTGGGCTTTCGAACCATGTCTGTTTAAATGTTGCTGACGGTAACGATTGCGTACCTGCAGGATAACGAGGATGGGATGGAGCATCAGGAGGAGGAGCAGGTTCCCGAGACCCGGATAGAGGTGGAGATCCCAAAAGTCAGCACTGATCTGGGCAGCGACCTCTACTTCGTGAAACTCCCCAACTTCCTGAGCGTGGAGCCGAGGTGTGTATTAACAACGGCGCCGCCGGACCACGCGTGATCCGTTCATCAGCGTTTCATGACTCCCGTCTGACTCCCGTCTGCGCAGGCCGTTCGATCCACAGTACTACGAGGATGAGTTCGAGGATGAGGAGATGCTGGATGAGGAAGGCAGAACCAGGCTGAAGCTGAAAGTGGAGAACACCATCAGGTGGCGCACTCGCCGCGACGAAGAGGGAAACGACATCCGCGACAGTAACGCGCGCATCGTCAAGTGGTCTGACGGCAGGTGTGTTCCGATTACGTCCCGTGGTTTTGTTTACGTTCAGTTCTGTTCACTTTTAAAGTTCTGTCCGTCTCAGTTGCATTACGTTTATTAAGTTCAGTGAGATTAAAGCTCTGTTTATATTGTTTGAATTGCACTTGTGTTGCATCTCAGACTGCTCGAGTTGCTCCTACGTTGGACCTGTGGCTTTGCGCTCATGGTGTGTGTTGCTGGAGCTGCGCTTGAGTTGCTGGAGCTGCAGTTAAGTTGCATCCTTGGTGTTGCTGGAGCTGCAGTTAAGTTGCAGAAGTTACAGTTAAGTTGCATCTCTGGTGTTGCTGGAGCTGCAGTTAAGTTGCATCTCTGGTGTTTTTTGGAGCTGAGCTTGAGTTGCTGGAGCTGCAGTTAAGTTGCATCTCTGGTGTTACTGGAGCTGCGCTTGAGTTGCTGGAGCTGCAGTTAAGTTGAATCTCTGGTGTTGCTGGAGCTGCGCTTGAGTTGCTGGAGCTGCAGTTAAGTTGAATCTCTGGTGTTGCTGGAGCTGCGCTTGAGTTGCTGGAGCTGCAGTTAAGTTGTATCTCTGGTGTTTTTTTGGAGGTGTGCTTGAGTTGCTGGAGCTGCAGTTAAGTTGCATCTCTGGTGTTGCTGGAGCTGCGCTTGAGTTGCTGGAGCTGCAGTTAAGTTGTATCTCTGGTGTTTTTTGGAGGTGTGCTTGAGTTGCTGGAGCTGCAGTTAAGTTGCATCTCTGGTGTTGCTGGAGCTGCGCTTGAGTTGCTGGAGCTGCAGTTAAGTTGCATCTCTGGTGTTTTTTGGAGGTGTGCTTGAGTTGCGTCTCTGGTGTTGCTGGAGCTGCAGTTAAGTTGCATCTCTGGTGTTGCTGGAGCTGCGCTTGAGTTGCTGGAGCTGCAGTTAAGTTGTATCTCTGGTGTTTTTTGGAGGTGTGCTTGAGTTGCGTCTCTGGTGTTGCTGGAGCTGCAGTTAAGTTGCATCTCTGGTGTTGCTGGAGCTGCGCTTGAGTTGCTGGAGCTGCAGTTAAGTTGCATCTCTGGTGTTTTTTGGAGCTGAGCTTGAGTTGCTGGAGCTGCAGTTAAGTTGCATCTCTGGTGTTGCTGGAGCTGCAGTTAAGTTGCATCTCTGGTGTTTTTTGGAGCTGAGCTTGAGTTGCTGGACTTGCAGTTAAGTTGCATCTCTGGTGTTGCTGGAGCTGCAGTTAAGTTGCATCTCTGGTGTTGCTGGAGCTGCAGTTAAGTTGCATCTCTGGTGTTGCTGGAGCTGCAGTTAAGTTGCATCTCTGGTGTTGCTGGAGCTGCAGTTAAGTTGAATCTCTGGTGTTGCTGGAGCTGCGGTTGAGTTGCTGGAGCTGCAGTTAAGTTGCATCTCTGGTGTTTTTTGGAGCTGAGCTTGAGTTGCTGGAGCTGCAGTTAAGTTGCATCTCTGGTGTTGCTGGAGCTGCAGTTAAGTTGCATCTCTGGTGTTTTTTGGAGCTGAGCTTGAGTTGCTGGACTTGCAGTTAAGTTGCATCTCTGGTGTTGCTGGAGCTGCAGTTAAGTTGCATCTCTGGTGTTGCTGGAGCTGCAGTTAAGTTGCATCTCTGGTGTTGCTGGAGCTGCAGTTAAGTTGCATCTCTGGTGTTGCTGGAGCTGCAGTTAAGTTGCATCTCTGGTGTTTTTTGGAGCTGAGCTTGAGTTGCGTCTCTGGTGTTGCTGGAGCTGCAGTTAAGTTGCATCTCTGGTGTTTTTTGGAGGTGTGCTTGAGTTGCATCTCTGGTGTTGCTGGAGCTGCAGTTAAGTTGCATCTCTGGTGTTTTTTTGGAGGTGTGCTTGAGTTGCTGGACCTGCAGTTAAGTTGCATCTCTGGTGTTTTTTTGGAGGTGTGCTTGAGTTGCATCTCTGGTGTTGCTGGAGCTGCAGTTAAGTTGCATCTCTGGTGTTTTTTGGAGCTGCGCTTGAGTTGCTGGACCTGCAGTTAAGTTGCATCTCTGGTGTTTTTTTGGAGGTGTGCTTGAGTTGCATCTCTGGTGTTGCTGAAGCTGCAGTTAAGTTGCATCTCTGGTGTTTTTTGGAGCTGAGCTTAAGTTGCTGGACCTGCAGTTAAGTTGCATCTCTGGTGTTGCTGAAGCTGCAGTTAAGTTGCATCTCTGGTGTTGCTGAAGCTGCAGTTAAGTTGCATCTCTGGTGTTGCTGAAGCTGCAGTTAAGTTGCATCTCTGGTGTTGCTGGAGCTGCGCTTGAGTTGCTGGAGCGGCAGTTAAGTTGCATCTCTGGTGTTTTTAGAGCTGCAGTTGAGTCGCATTTCCGGTATTGCAGGAGTTGCTCCCACTTTATGTCTCTGGTGTTGTGCTCATGTTTCACACATTACATTGCTGGAGTTGTGCCTGCATTACGTCTTTGGCATTGCAGGAGTTGTGAGCACGTTATGGCACGTCAAGCTGAAACAAGATCTAGATATATCTACAGAACTGTTAACAGTCTTTAAATAAACCCCCTTTTTCTCCCAATTTAGCGTAGCCAATCCGCTGCTGGGGACCCCGATGGCATCCAGGGAGTGTGTATATTCACCTGACACACACTCCCTCCGACGTGTGCACGTGTCATACCAATCCAAGCCACACCCCGATCTCGGCACTCCTCCACTTTCTGTACAGGTGCCCTGAGCAACCGAGGTCCTCACACAGCGTTGGTAACCCCACCTTAGTCTGGTCTTTCCCACCCAGCAGAGTGGTTGCCAGTTTTGTCTGCTAGGGCGTGCCCAGTCGACCGGTAGAAGAGTCGAGATTCAAGCCCGTGAGCACACCAGCGGATTATCCCACTGTGCCACCTGGAACTGTGGTTTGTGGTTAGTCGTTATTAGAAGTGTGCTGAGTAAATTCCATCAGATCTTTTATTCTTGATGTTGATCAGTGATCAGTGATGTATGAGGAGATGAAAGCAGGATTTGCTGGAGAACCTTCAGTCTTCATCTCTGTTCCAGCATCACATTATTCATCCTCCTGTTAAAACTTATAATATTAAAAACACGTGATTCTACATCCTACACTGTTTACAATGTGTGTGTGTGTGTGTGTGTGTGTGTGTGTGTGTGTGTGTGTGTGTGTGTGTGTGGCTTTATTACATGGTTTTGCAGTATGTTATAATGTGCTTAGGGCTGTCACGTGATTACAATTAATCAAGATTAATTTGAACAGTTATGCAAATTTTTTATTGCAAGAACATGTTTACCAATAAAAACATTCATAAAATTATGATAAAATTACTCAATCTAAATTATTTTTAGAAAGTTTAACAAACAAACAGAAATTGAAAAATGGCTTGTATTTTAATTTTCTAAAATCAAAATTTTTTTATCAGTTCAACTGGAAATAAACACACAAGCGCTGACGTGTATATTTGCTTTATATATTCAGTGTAAATCAAGCACAAGTGTTAAGAAGACGGAGCAATAAGTAATAATAACGCTACGCCGCTTCCCCTGTTCCGACTTTTGTGTCTGCCGTAGTTTTTCCTGCCCTTTTCACCCTAATTTTCCTGCCCTAATTCACACAAGTAGTGTTTTTCCTTAAAAAAAGAACTATTCTAAAAAAAAAAGTTTGTTGTTTATTAACATCTCAGTTGTCGTGTAATGTGAATTACAAATATATTGTCTGGCCCTTTAAGAATGTTAAGTGCACTATAGGGCGCAGGGAGCGAGTGTGTAGGGAAGATGTCAGAAATGACACAGTCTCCGGCTGTGTTTATTTTTTTCTGTTAATCAGCGTTCTGCTTCATGCACTTTTAAGGAACGCAAATTACCACAGACACACATATTTACATGGAACAGCTCAATAAATAGTTTGATTACAATTTTAAAATCTTGATGAATTTTTTGATTAATTAACGACAGCCCTAAATGTGCTCATTGTGAAAATGCAGGAAACGAAGCGATGCTACGATCTGTAATCTCATTCTGATTGTGTTTACTAAAATGATATACCTTTTTCTTCTCTCTTGTTAATTAGCATGTCGCTGCACCTGGGTAACGAGGTGTTTGACGTCTACAAAGCTCCTCTACAGGGAGATCACAATCACCTCTTCATCAGACAGGGTACAGGACTGCAGGGGCAGGCTGTGTTCAAAACCAAACTCACTTTCAGGTACACACACACACACACACACACACTTTAGACTGCTGGATCATTCGAGCGTATTTTTATGTCATTTTAGAATTAGGGAAGACTGTCTGACTCGTGAGTGTGTGTGTGTGTGTGTGTGTGTGTGTAGACCCCACTCGACAGACAGCGCCACCCACAGGAAGATGACCCTCTCTCTGGCCGACCGATGCTCAAAGACACAGAAGATCAGAATCCTGCCGATGGCCGGTCGAGACCCGGAGTCCCAGAGGAACGAAATGATCAAGGTCTCACACACACACACACACACACGCAAACGCACAACATTAGGACCACCCTCCAAAAATGTGGACATAATTACCATTTGTACCATGATTGGGTCTGTCCAAAAACCTTTGATCTCTATACGCAGACACATTACCCATCATCCTACACTCCTGAGTAGAGGGCGTGACTAAATTCTTAGCTCCCTTAAAATGCTCCTACTGAGGCACCTTATTTCTGAGTGATGATCTGACTGAATGACGAGGGAGCGTCGGACGCCTCCTCATAGGGCTGAAACGATTACTCAAAATCATCGATTCAAATTTTTCGCATCGAGGCATTGTTTAATCCATACAACTATATACAGCTCACAGTGTTCCGCACTTGTGCACGACGCGTTCACGCTGTGGGCAGGTGACGTGAAGAAGCCGAGGGCTGCATCCCAAATCTCACACTCAAACAGAACTTAATGGGACTTAATCCGGGGTACTTTTCGCGTACGGTTTAATGAATACTCCGTATTTTGACACGCTCGCCGCTCCCGCGTACTGTTCAGTATGAAAGTGCGATTTGAGACACAGCCGAGATTTGATGGCGCGGAAATGGAGAGAAAGAAAATATCGAGACCAAGGAAACGAAAGAAAGTTTTAGATGATTTTAAGCTGGAAAAAACGAAAACTCAGAACAACATCCACACCATCGGAGCGTCGTGTTGAGACTTTTCTTCATTACAAACCCCACAGGCTTTCCTGAAGGTTTAGACAAACACACACGTACACGCACACACACAAACGCCAGATCTACCTCAGCTAGGAGATACGATCCTGACGGAACCTCCTACAAACGCCACAAAGCCTCCAAACTAAATATTGAAGCGTTATGTTCTGCGTGAGCTGTAGCTGAAACTTTTAGTTCTAAAAGTTGCACAAATTCGAGGCGATGTTCATGTATTATTGTTTATTATTATTTTTGCCTTAGTTTTAGGTGCCTGTATACATTTCAAAAGTTATTTGATTTTTTTTTTGTTTTTGCATTTCAAAAATCTTCTCTTTAAACTGTCCTGTACACAAGCAAAAGTATTTCTTATCCGATTACTCGATTAATCGCTGGAATAATCGATAGAATACTCGATTACAAAAATAATCGATAGTTGCAGCCCTACCTCCTCAGCACTGAGGTCGGGCGATCCCAGCATTCAGTGCGGCACGACTCTTCTCACAGAAAACTACAAACGGCGTACGAATAAATGTGGAGTTCTTTTCAAATGTAAATAAATTCTCACTGATGTTTAATCTGTATGAAGGTGCACGAGTGTCGTTTATTTGTAAATTGGGGCTCGTCAGGGAGAGTTGAAGCGTTTTCGGTACACGGATGGAGACGTTAGCTGGCGTACTAGCGGGTTGTACCGCCTCAGGTCCTTCAAACCGACTGTGTTAGCTTAGTAAGAGCGTCTAAATAATCCGCGTCTTCCTCCCCCGTACAGAAAGAGGAGGAGCGACTGCGGGCGTCTATCCGGCGCGAGTCCCAGCAGAGGCGCGTGAGAGAGAAGCAGCACCAGCGAGGTCTGAGCGCCGGATACCTGGAGCCCGATCGCTACGATGATGATGAGGAAGGAGACGAGGGCGTCAGCCTGTCTGCTATAAAGAACAAGTTCAAAGGAGGAGGAGGACTACGAGGTAAACCATCGGCGCGTTAGACAGACGCGTCCAGAACCTGACGAGAGTGGCAGGGTGTGATTAATGTGTGTGTGTTTCAGAGGAGAGAGCGAGGATCTACTCATCAGACAGTGATGAAGGCTCTGATGAGGATAAAGCTCAGCGCCTGATGAAGGCTAAGAAACTGGACAGTGATGAGGTGAGTGAATGTGCATGCAAGTGTGTGTGACCAGCAGGTGGCGCCGCTTCACCATGTTCAGTATGACTGTGTGTGAACTGCATTCTGCATCCCAGCTTCAAACTCACACTGACCAGCCGGCATCATACTGACACACTGACCAGCCGGCTTCATACCGACACCAACCGGCATCATACTGACACACTGACCAGCCGGCTTCATACTGACACTGACCAGCCGGCTTCATACCGACACCAACCGGCATCATACTGACACACTGACCAGCCGGCTTCATACTGACACTGACCAGCCGGCTTCATACCGACACCAACCGGCATCATACTGACACACTGACCAGCCGGCTTCATACTGACACTGACCAGCCGGCTTCATACCGACACCAACC
Organism: Trichomycterus rosablanca; assembly: GCF_030014385.1. NCBI lineage: Eukaryota > Metazoa > Chordata > Actinopteri > Siluriformes > Trichomycteridae > Trichomycterus > Trichomycterus rosablanca. Next base: position 2,991,383 of record NC_085998.1, read on the forward strand.
GGCATCATACTGACACACTGACCAGCCGACTTCATACTGACACACTGACCAGCTGGCTTCATACTGACACACTGACCAGCTGGCTTCATACTGACACTGACCAGCCGGCTTCATACCGACACCAACCGGCATCATACTGACACACTGACCAGCCGGCTTCATACTGACACCAACCGGCATCATACTGACACACTGACCAGCTGGCTTCATACTGACACTGACCAGCCGGCTTCATACCGACACCAACCGGCATCATACTGACACACTGACCAGCCGGCTTCATACTGACACACTGACCAGCCGGCTTCATACTGACACACTGACCAGCCGGCATCATACTGACACACTGACCAGCCGGCATCATACTGACACACTGACCAGCCGGCTTCAAACTCACACTGACCAGCCGGCTTCATACCGACACACTGACCAGCCGGCTTCATACCGACACACTGACCAGCCGGCTTCATACCGACACCAACCAGCATCATACTGACACACTGACCAGCCGGCTTCATACTGACACACTGACCAGCTGGCTTCATACTGACACACTGACCAGCCGGCTTCATACTGACACTGACCAGCCTGCTTCATACTGACACACTGACCAGCCTGCTTCATACTGACACACTGACCAGCCGGCATCATACTGACACACTGACCAGCCGGCATCATACTGACACACTGACCAGCCGGCTTCATACCGACACCAACCAGCATCATACTGACACACTGACCAGCTGGCATCATACTGACACACTGACCAGCCGGCATCATACTGACACACTGACCAGCTGGCATCATACTGACACACTGACCAGCTGGCTTCATACTGACACACTGACCAGCCGGCATCATACTGACACACTGACCAGCCGGCATCATACTGACACACTGACCAGCTGGCATCATACTGACACACTGACCAGCCGGCATCATACTGACACACTGACCAGCCGGCATCATACTGACACACTGACCAGCTGGCTTCATACTGACACACTGACCAGCTGGCATCATACTGACACACTGACCAGCTGGCATCATACTGACACACTGACCAGCTGGCTTCATACTGACACACTGACCAGCCGGCATCATACTGACACACTGACCAGCCGGCATCATACTGACACACTGACCAGCTGGCATCATACTGACACACTGACCAGCCGGCATCATACTGACACACTGACCAGCCGGCATCATACTGACACACTGACCAGCTGGCTTCATACTGACACACTGACCAGCTGGCATCATACTGACACACTGACCAGCTGGCATCATACTGACACACTGACCGACTTCATACTCACACTGACCAAGCGGTTTCATACTGACCCACCGATACTGACCGGCTTCATACTCACACTGACCAACCGGCTTCATACTCACACTGACCAGCTTCATACTGACACACTGACCAAGCGGTTTCACACTCACCCTGACCAACCGGTTTCATACTAACACTGACCAGCTTCATACTCACACTGACCAGTTTTATACTGACCGTCTCATATCCCACTCATCAGGAATTGTGGGTAATTCACTGCGTGTGTTCTGGTGTTCCAGGAGGGAGAGAACTCTGGGAAGAGGAAGGCGGAGGACGGGGACGATGAAGACACGTCCTCCAAGAAAGCCAAGAAGTACGTTATCAGTGACGACGAGGATGAGGACGATGAGGACGGACGGGAGGAGCAGGAGGAGCAGGAGGAGCACAAGGAGCAGGAGAAACATGAGGAGCAGGAGAAACATGAGGAACATGAGGAGCAGGAGGAACATGAGGAGCAGGAGGAACATGAGGAGCAGGAGGAACATGAGGAGGAGCAGGATGAAGAGTGATGTGTTTGTTTTTTATCATTAGAAGCCGGGGGGGGGGGGGTATATTTTATACGGCTATTTCAGTGAGAATAAAGTGACCTCAAGTGACCCCTGTGTTTTTTGTCCACACACACACACACACACACACACACACACACACAGTGTAGTGGAATACAGACACTACAACAAGAGGGCAGGTGGCACAGGTAGTGTAGGTGTAGCAACGTGGTTATTGTGTTCTTGGGTTTGGTTCTTGTTTCAGATCAGTCTGCCAGGAGTTTTGCATGTTCTCTTGTGTTTGTGTGAGCTTCCTTTACATGTTTCGTTTCTTTTTTTTTTACACTGTTTCAAAACATGCAGCAGGTGAGTTGGCTGCTTTAAGTGTGAGTGATGCCAAGTTCTCACTACACGACTGGATCTCTTGCACTCGGGAGTCTTTCAAGTGGGTGTGTATTTCACACTACACGACTGATGGGTGATAGGGGGTCACACACTACACCATCCATCACCAACTGGAATCACAGGCGAGCTTCTCTGGTCTCCCAAACTACGTTCTGTCACGAAAACAAACGCGACAAGTGACGAGGGGTTTAATGATACCACGTCCAAAAGTACACGTCAACAGGTAGCGAGCGATCAAAGTTTGTGCGCTGATGTGCAGCGTAAAATCAAGTAGAAAAAATAAATGAATCTGAGTGGATTTGGCAACACGAGCAGCATGGATTGTTCTATAGTGAGTTGGAGGTTAATTAATATTTTTTGCAATGCAGCGTTGGTGTTTTGTAGAGAACGATAAGGTCGGAAATACTGTAAAACTTGCGTGTGTGCTGATGTATTCTGATATAAACTATATTACGCCCCTGTACCACCTGTTTACACTCATCCCCTGCGTTTCCCCTCACACCGTATCCTGCGTTCTCATTGGCTGTTCGACACCGCACTCGTTGCCAGTTGTGCGACTCGGATTGAGATATCTGACATGCTAGAAATCTCGCTTCGGTCGCTCGGATCGAGTCGTTGGGTAGTTCACACATACCGATTGAGAGCCGAGTTTCGATCGCTGAGTGAACACCCAGTTGCTCCCGAGCCGGCAAATCTAGCGCCGACCAGTCGCCGAGTGTAAATCAGGGCAGAAATCGTGTAGTGTGAACCAGGCATGAGTTGGCTGGCGTACATTGGTTCTTATGAGTTCTTATGACTAGAGGTATTCCAATTCATCCCTAAGGAGCTAGAGGGGGCCTTGGTCAGGGCTCTGCGTAGTCCAGTCAAACTCCAGTTTGTTCTGTGTACAGGGGAAGGGCATTCCCTAAACTGTTGCACACTTTTCCTGGAACCTGGAAGCCCAAAACATGCTGAACATCCCAGGCCTTCCAGACGACCTCTTCCACTGCCAGGGTCTATCTCTGGATATTACGTGACTTTATTATGCTTGGCTGTTTGCTCTACCGGTTTTACCCACAAAACATTCCAGTAGGTGCATTGGCTGTTCTGCTTTGAGTAAGTAAGCTGGTCTGTGCCTGATCCCCTGAGATGGATTGCAAGTCGAGCCGTACCCCAGAAACTGTGATCTGATGACGAATGGATGCAAAAGCCCCGTGGTCGGTCATCACGTAGGTGTGTATGCACTATGGCCTTCATTTGAGACGTAAGCGGGGTGTTATTAGAGCCGGGGGGTTTATAGGGCGACGCTCTATGCCAGTGACATTTCCGTCCTCAGCACCATGTTAAAATCGGTCATAAAGATAAAGGAAGATCAGCACAGGGTTTTAAAAAGGTGTTTTAACGTGAATTAGAACTGCAGCGCCTGTAGAAAATCTTCACACCCCTTTAAAAGTCACTTTTGTTGTCTTACAAGAAGCATAAAATATATTTTTCCCAGTTTTATTTACACGTTACCTTGCATTTTTATTTTTAAAAACAGCTTCTTTCTTGCCACAGTGTCTTACAGGCAAGATTCACACTACACGACTCGATCTCTCGGAGTCTTTTAAGTCGTGATTTTCACCCCACACGACTGATCGGCGATAGGGGGTCACAGACTACACCATCTATCACCAGGAGGAATCTCAGACGAGTCAGTTTGGTCTACGTTTAGTCACAAAAACACACCCGAGAAGCTACGAGGGGTTTATTTTTATTTTTTTTTCCCCCAATTTTTATCTCCCAGTCTAGTCGTGTCCAATTACCCTGATTGCGTCCGAGTCGACCCTTCAATGCCTCTCAACTGACATGCGCCCCATCCGGCACGTACAGTCAGTACAGACTGCATTTTTCACCTGCACGAGTCGAGTTCATACACTGACGGGCACTGTGTACGGAGGGCCACACCACCATCAGCATTATTCCTCAGCCCTGTGCAGGCTCCATCAGTCAGCCAGCAGGGGCCGCAGTTGCACCAGTTATGAGGACCTATGATCCGACTTTTTACCCCCAACCCTGAACAACAGCCAATCGTTCATACTGCGGCCTAGCCCAGTCGGAGAGGCAGAGCTGAGATTCGATACGATGTATTCAAAACCCCAACTCTGGTACGCTAGCGTACTTTACCGCTGCGCCACCTGAGCGGCTTACTACGAGGGGTTTATTGATACCACGTGCAAGACTGGACATCAGCAAGAAGCGAGCGATCCAGTATTTTTGTAATGAAAACGTAGGCGTAATGGTTGGCGTGGACGATAAGGTCACAAATACTGTAAAGCTTGTGTGTGCCGATGTATCCTGATAGGAACTATATTACACTCCTGTCCCACACACGTTTATAAACTCTTCCCCTGGTTTCTCATCACTCCGTATCTTGCATTCTCATTGGCTCTCATTGGCACTCACTGCCAGTCACAACCTGATCACAACACTTTTCACACTACAGGATCAGCTGTGGCGCCCCATAATGAAAGTAGTAGAAAGGAACCAAGCATTCACTCTTTTTCACTAAGCCCAGCTTGGTCAGGGTCACAGTGAATATAATGCCAGTCAACAAACTGGATGCAAGGCAAGACTGGCTGACCAGGTTTGAACCCAGGTCCCGTGAACTCTCGAGCTGTGCGGCATCCACACCCACTTTACCCGCAGTGTCATGCTGCAAAGTAAATAAAACATAGATTTGATAGGTTTCATAGATTTATAGCTGATTCATGAAGTAAGTGAGGCGGCGAGGGACGGGAGTGAGATGGGGGGGAAGGATGAAAGCAGAAAAATGCTGCAGTCTGTCTGTAGCGTCCCGTGGCCCACCGTGAGTGCAGCACTGCCATCATACACACTGTTACATAACTACACTGCAGAGAGAGAGTGTGTGTGTGTGTGTGTGTGTGTGTGTGTGTGTGTGTGTGTGTGTGTGTGTGTGTGTGTTAGAGAGAGAGCAAGACAAGCTGACTGCAGCATGAATATGAGTTAGGAAACCCCCTAAAACACTAAAACTGCAGAGAGAAACGCAGAGGAACTGAAGCAAGAAAAACAAAAAGACAAGTAAAAGTAAAACTAAGAAAATAATAGATGACATAAAAAAGAGATAAAACTCATAATAAAATTCCAATTAAAATGTAATCAGGACATTCTACTAGCACAAACTCTCTGTGTTTGAATCTCAGCTCTGCTACCGGTCAGCTGGGCACCCCCAAGCAGACACAATCAGCCACTAGTCTGCTGTGTGGGAAAAGACCGGACTTTAAAAAGGCTGTCTAAGGACCCTGGTTAGTAGCCAGAGACACCCGTACAGAAGTGGAGGAACTGCATGGTTGTGTGTGTTGCACTGGTATGAGTGTAGGTATGTAAACACGTCAACTGCTAAGGGGAGGAATTGTGCTCCAACCAAAAAAATTAACTGGAATTAAAAAATCCCAACAACGCTGCTGTACATGCTACATTCATACATGCACAAATTACCAAGTTAGTGTCATGAACATTCCATCATCCCAACATCATCAGGTCACTAGGGGTCCTCAGGGGTCACTTTTGACTGAGGTGCAGAGGATTAAAAAGCATACAGAGACACAAGTGACCTACAGTCAGTAATTGTATACCCACAAATTTCATCTGAACTTTTGAGAAAAAAAAATGACAGCATGTAAAGATTCTCTGGTCTGGTGAGAAGGTACCTGGCTGATACCATCCCTACTGTAAAACGTGGTGGTGACAGCATCTTGCTGTGGTAGTGCTTCTCAGGAAAGCTAGTAGAAATAGAGAGACAAATGAATGCAGCAAAATACATTTGCATCTTTGACGAAGGAGCCGGAGCGTGCCCAATATCAGACTGGGGCGAGAGCTCACCCTTTAACACTTCAGTGACCCAAAGCATACAGCCAAAACAACACTGAAAGGGCTTTGGGGACAATCCAAAGCCCAGACTTAAACCCTATCAAACCACTGTGGAGAGACCTGATGGCAGTTCAGAGATTCTTGTTATCCAACCTGAGAGAACTTGGGAGGAGCTGCCATGAATAAAGGGATAAACTGCCTAAATCCAGGTATGCACAGCTTGTACAGATGTTTCCAAAAAGTTTTGCAGTCAATTATATTGTAAATTATAAAGTTATCTATTATATATCTATTAAAAATGATATCAATTTAAAATTATATTAATTCAAAATAAAATCCACATCAGAAAGTGTTCAAAACAACCAAAATAAAAGCAAACCTGTATCAGACTTAGTAATAATCTTAATCCAAACCTTTAGTCCTTATTAAATAACAGCATCAGTGGTGTTGGTAGGAAAGACCTTAAACCTTGAGGTTCGTGCTCTAGTTTGAACCGGTTCTTGTTTTTGGTTGTCCCCCCTCCCCCCCTCTGATGGACAAACGCTGATTAAGTAACAGCACAGACAAGATGTGAGATGTTATGCAATAATGGGGTCATGGAACTGTGTGTGTGTGTGTGTGTTCGGCGCTGATTGACTGTGTGTTCCAGACAGCAAATGATCCAGAGTTGAATATGTAATATATACAGTATATATAATATATATAAGGGTTTTGGGTTTATACACTATATAAGCATGAGCTTCCTTTGTAGCTTTAATATCAGCCACTCTTCTGGGGAAGCCTTCCTACTTTGGAGACTTTGGATTGTGTCTGTGGGAATTTGTGCCCATTTAGTAAATAGAGTTGCTGATGTTGGAACAGAAAAGAAGGCCTGGCTTGCAAACCAGGTTGAATTCATCCCCACAGGGTTGAGTTTGGTTAAGTGTTCACCAGGGCTCTGTGTAGAGCTCACCGCTCAAGAGGCTGAATCCCTGAAATGGATTGGCACCCTGTCCAGGCTGCTGGACCCACAGCGACCAGGATAAACTAGTGGACAGAGTTCTGGAGGATCCTGAGGTCCTCAGAGCTCGTCCACTCACCTGCGTGAAAGTCTGTACGTGTAGGTAGAGCAGAGTGACCCCTAGCTGGGGTCAGCGGTACCCTGGGTGCTGTTATTGAGGGTAAAGGTGATGGTGTGTGATTCTGTAACATGAGAGAAGCTCCGAGGCGTCTATAGATTTTCCCACGACTGAGCTGTGTGTTTAGTGAGCGTACCCAAACTTCTCACGTCTCTTTCACTTTCTTACACTTTTGGGCAATGAGCTGCATTCAATCCACCTTCTGCATATTTTGGAATAGTGGGGAACGGGGGCAGAGTATCAGGAGGAACACCATGAGGTGGTATTCAGCACCCATTTGTATTTTGTAAATATAAACACATTTACAATTTGAAACGTGCAACACACTCCAAAAGAGTTGGGAGTGGGACAAAATAAGAGTGTTTAAACGTTCCACAGTGAGCAGGTGAGTTGGTAACCAGTGAGGGAATCATGATCGGGTATAAAAAGATCCACCAAAGGATCACCACTGTGTTCCAAACTTCAACAGAGAATTCTCAATCAGTTCAGAAAGAACATTTTTCTACACAAGATTGAGGTCTTTCACCATCTACTGTACATAATATTGTGAAAGGATTTAAGGGACTCCGTGTAGGGCAAGAACAGAAACTCTGTTGAAGGTGCATGACCTTTAAGTTCTCATCATCCTGCTGTGATAAATATAGCTACATGGGTCCAGGAGTACTTCAGAAATCCGTTGTCACTTAACACAGTCCGCCGCTGCATCAAGATATGCGACCTGAAACTCTATTACACAATGAGAAACCTGCACATCAAAGAGTCACGCACCGCTCTCCAACATTCATCGTCCCCGTGCAGCAGATGCCTCATCGCCGCCGTGATGAGGAATTCCTATCAGACAGCCGTAAGATCATAAGTGATTTACCGCTGCGCCACCCGAGAGCCTTCCCTCGCGCCTCCAGCTGACGTGGGCAGGGTGGAAATGAAAAGGAATGAACCGGTGGGTGATAGCGTCAGGTTTCCACTGTGAGAAAGGTGAAGAGCTCCTTGTCTCCGGCGGGCGCCACGCCCAATCTCCTGACTCAGCTGCTGAACTCACACGACTCATCAGAACTAAACCGAGCTGAACTGTAGGTGAAGCGAGTTATCGCTAACGTTCCGTGCAGTGCTGAGCTCAGCGCGTTACTGATCTGCTGAAGCGCGGCTCATCTTTAATGAAACACTGAGGAGAGCTACAGTTACACACGTGATGCTAAAATTACGCCTTATATTTATGCTAGCCGGACATACAGAATGTGCAAACGTCTGCACCTACAAGCGCTATATGCACAAAAGTATTTGGACACCCCTTTTAATTACTGAATTCGTGTGGTTCAACTACAATAGTTGCTAAGAGGTGCAATAAATCAATTAAATAAATAAAGAAAATGATTTGCTTCCAACTTTTCAGCAACAGTTTAGGGAAGGCCCTTTCTTAGCATGTTCCAGCCTGTGCATAAAGCGAGCTCTATAAACCCCAGCGTCCTGCACAGAGCCCTGACCTCAGCCCCATTTAACAGCTCTTTTAACTAAATAGGCACAGACACAGAATTCCGTGATCAAGAGGAGCGTCCCAATACTTTTGCTCTTCGTCCCAGCTGCTGGACCTTGCAGTGGAGAACGTCTCTGAACTCTGACGTGAGGTTAAACTGTTTTGCTGAATGGTTCTTAGAAGCGGCGGTGGTAAACAGGACCGCTCCAACCATGTGTAGCGCTGAATCAGCAGCCACTCGGGGCCAGCTGGACCGTCTCCATGACTACCGCCTCTTCTGTAACGGGGCTAACGAGAAATCGATTACAGACGGAGGTGGAACGAGGAACGACAGACAGAGATGCAAAGTGGATGAGGACGGTGGAGACAGACTGAGGAAAATCAGGCTGTCCATATACTTAAGATCAGAAATATGATTAGGAGCAGACGGTCATTGGTCTGCTTAATAACTGGTCAAGTCTGCATCATTATAAACAAACAACTGAAATATTTATTTTGATTTCTATTGAAAAGAAGATTATTTTATTGCACCAGAACACTTTATGGCGAAAAAAATGTGGACACCCCTCTTAATTTTTATTTTTAGCCAGGTGGAATGGTGGCACAGTGGATAGAGCTGTTGCCCTACAGCAAGAAGGTCCTGGTTTTGATACCCCAGTCAGCCTAATAGAAGCTACAAAAATTGTCCCAAGTAGAATTGGGTGGACTGGCAATCTGTCTGAGGTGTTTCCTGCCTTTCACCCAATGAATCAGACCCACCGCGGCCCTGACCAGGATAAAGCCGTGGTAAAACAGACAGTGAATTAATGAATTAATGAATGAAGGGTGCATGTGAGGGTGAGGGATCTATTAGATGTTTATCTGATGGAGGTTCCTTGTAGTTCTTGAGTCAAATGCAACAGATCTGATCAGCATAAAGAACTGTGGGACCAAATCGTTGTGGACATACGACTGGGTTAAAGTATCTCCGAAACAGAAAGGGGTGTCACAGACACCCACTGACAGTTATCTGAGGAGGGTTAAGGGACGAACCGCCAATGGGTCGTTGGGCTGCCAAGACTCATTGATGGTAGAGGACCAACAAAAGATCTAGTGTGGCTTGAACTACAGATAATGTTTAAGAAGCTCAAATGCATGGGTGTCCACATACTTTTGGTGCCGCAGTGTACTGTGGGTAATAAAAGAGTCAAAATACCATCGTAAATCGACGTAAAATTTTACAGGTGACGAATGACGCACTTGTGGGTTCACAGGTGAAGGTGAACAACAACGTTCCATTGTACTGTGTGTGTGTGTGTATGTGTGTGTGTGTGTGTGTGTGTGTATTGGCGGGTAATCAGCTTGACAAGTCACACACACACTTATCAGCCATCTAATGATCAGTTAAGGCCGTCCGATTCCTGGAAGCTAATTGCTGACATGGTCTAAATGTGAACTTTGATCGAACTATAAAAGTATATTATTAAATGAAATAAGGTCTTGTTACTGAAGCAGAATCAGATCAAGAAATTTTAAAGGCGAGACCTGACAGTCTGTAAAATCCTGAACCAGCAGCTTCATCAGCAGCTTAATAGCCGTTGATTTGCAATGATATGTTTAACAATGGCAGCATGTCCACATACTTTTGGCCATGTAGTTCATCATGATGGTGGTAAAGTGTGACAAACAAAAAAAACAAACTGGGATTCAAACAGTGAAGTTCAGCCGGGATCAGAACACAACACAGTGTGATCCAGCACCGGGTTACAGCTGGGAAAACAGCCAAACACACACACACGCAGACACACATATACTGTACATACTGTATATACACATACACACACACATGCAGACACACATATACACAGATACACATATACTGTATACACACAGACATACACACACACACAGTCTCACATGCACAGACACATATAAACACACATATACACACACAAACACATACAGACACACATAAACACACATACAGACACATATAAACACACATATACACACACAAACACATACAGACACATAAACACACATAAACACACATACAGACACATACACGTATACACACATACACACACAGACATATACACGCACTCTCACATGCACAAATAAACACATACACATATACACACATACAGTATATGTACAAAAAACATACACATGCATCCATACAAAAGCACACACATACGCATTTACACACAAACATATACAAGCACACCTACACACATACACTTTTTTAACACACACAGACACACAGACACTAAACACACACCTTTTACAAACAAATACACACATACCAAACACAAGACACTCGTAATGAACACTCTCACTCACACACACACACACACACACACACACACACACCAGGTCCTGAGGAGTGCAGGAGTCTCCTCTCAGTACGACGTGTGTTTATCTGATGTCCGTGATCTCGGCGTCCCACAGTTTCCTCTCACACAGCAGGACGATTCAGAGAGAACATCTACAATCACCTCCATCCAAAACACACACCACACTATCTGTTTATACCTTCTCATCTTCAAACAGGGCCAGCACAGAGGAACAGCAGGTAGGGTTGGTTCTGCACAGCATTAGGGTCCTGGGAACCTGGGTTCGATCCTTGCCCCTGGTAAGAAGTTACATGTTCTCACATCTCAGGTACTTGATTTTATCCCACTGCCCAAAAACATGGCATGAAGTGGCTGCTCTGAATGGTAGTGATGGTCTAAGATGTATAAGTGCCTTGTTCCAGGGTTTCCAGGTAGGCTCTGGACCTACTGCTATTCTGATCAGCCAAATGTATCATATTGTAGTTGACCAGTCCAAGCATTATGGTTTAATTAATTTAAACATTAAGAAAAACACACAACACAATTTACTCCCACACCCAGAGAAGATTTAATAATAATAACAATAAATGATAAATGAATAAGTTTAAAAATAAAAGTCAGAAAAGAAAGAATACACAAGGGGATAATATACACAAACACACACACATAATAAATACAAAAAACACCACCAGAGCTGCCTAAAACTTATAGTAACACTGTTGGAGAGCTAAAGCTAACTACAAGTCTGTCTATGTCCAAAATAAAGGCTATGCTAATGCTAAGCTAATCGAATCTAATCCTGCAAACTACTAATATAATGCTACAATTTACACATAATGAATAAAAAAAATAAACACTAGAAAATAATAGAAAATAAGATGGAACTATGCTGTGCTAATCGCTAACGCTAACAAGAACTCTACAGCGACTATTCTACACACTAAGCTAACGCTATGCTAATGCTAAACGCTAACAAACAAACAGGAAAACGAACTATAATAACATAAGAAATATAAGAGCAAGGACACATTTGGAAGTCATTGAAACATGGAAAAATGGCAAAGCACAGTGTGAGGGAGCTACACTATATGGCCAAAAGTATTTGGACACCTGACAATGAGCAATTCTAAAACAAACAGTATTAAAATAGAGTAACTTCTATGTTATCTTTCCAGCTAGAACAACAGCCGCTCTTCTGAGTGGTTTTTTTTTACAAGACTTTGGAGTATGTCTGTAGGAATTTGTGCCCATTCAGTCAAAGAGCATTTGTATTGGTCAAAAAAGCCTCAGTTGAGGTTCCAGTTCATTCCAAATCTCTTCAGTATGGTTAAATTTAGGACTCGCTTTGTGCACAATCATGCTGGAACAGGGGGGCCTTCCCTAAACTGTTGCTGCAAACTCGTAAGCACGTAATTTCCCTTATATATGATTGATTTATTTCACCTGTTAGAGGTTGCTGTGCCTGAATCACATGAATTAAAACATTAACAGGAGTGTCCCGATCCTTTCATGATCTGAAGTGTGCCATATCAATCACAGTCCTCATGTGAAGCACCACAGCATGTTCTCAGTACACAGAGTTCCCATTACCTGTTCCTGCTCTCTCCATCATGCAGCGTGAGCTCAGATCAATACAGCTTATCGACCAGCGATCAGAACCTAAATGAACTGGACTGGGAACAACAGAACAGCTTGAGTTTAATGGGAACGTGCTGGGACTGCGGGGCATCCGTCCACGTTTACACACAATTAAGTTCTTTTAATTTCCACTATAACATTCCTCACAGAAACATGGTTCATTATTAAGCACCAGCCTTTATAGGACACTGCAGCCCAGGTTCTAACACCAAACCCCTCTGAGAACATGGACTATATGGTCAGAAATATATAAACACCTGACGTAAACATTTTCCACATCCCGTTTTAAAACTGTAAACATTAATATGGAGTTGGGCAATACTTAGACTTTAACATACTGTAAAGGCTTTAACAGACTATAAAAGACTATAACAGCCGTCACTTATCTCGGAAGGCTTTCCACAGAATTTTAGAGTGTCTCTGTAGGAATTTGTACCTGTTCTTGTTTGTTCACATCTAGTTCTTTGTATTCAGCCACAACTGTCACAAGTTACTTTGGATACAAGCGGAGGTCTAAGTTTGTTTGTCGAGTCAGGCCCTGATGTGCTAGCTAAAGGCCTAGGTCACAATGAAATCCAGTTTGTCCTGAAGATGTTTTTTGGGGTTCAACTGTTCCCCAAACTGCTCCCCAAACTCTTTAGCAAATTGTTTCCCAAACTGATCCCCAAACTGTTCCCAAACTGTACCCCAAACTCTTCACCATATTGTTCCCCAAACTCTTCACCATATTGTTCCCCAAACGTTCCCCATACTCTTAAGCAAATTGTTTCCCAAACTGCTCCCCACTGTTACTTAAACTGTTCCCCAAATGGCTCCTCATACTGTTCTTTAAACTGTTTCCCAAACCATACCCCAAAACTCTTTACCATACTGTTCCCTAAACAGTTCCTTAAACTGTTCCCAAAACTTTTTAACAAATTGCTCCCCAAACTGTTCCTCAGACTGTTTCGAGAAACTCATTTGATCATCAACCCCTCAGAAACAACCAATCATGTCTGTATGGGCATCCAGCTGGTGGATAGCACAACAGAGATTTGAATTCAGAGACTAGACCGCTGCGCCACCCGAGCACCACAAATTCTTAAATTTTTACTGTGTTATAATCACATAGTTTAGTTCATTCAGCACACAGACACTTCATTACTGTCTCCTTCAGGGTAAAAAAAACGTAGGCTGAAAGGAAATCCCCCCCCCCCCCCCCCCCCCCACTGAGCAGAGCACGAACACTACACACGTCTGAGAGGAGCAAACATCTGAGAGGAACATCGTGCACTGTTCACTCTGTACTGAACCGTCTCCTCGAACCCTGAACACGGTGGAAACCTTCTCCTGAAACCACTTATGCTAATTTCACTTCACATGACAGAGGCATAGAGAGCACTCTCACATTATGAAATAAAATCAATCCAGTTATTTTCGGCTCTGAGTGATAATCCAGCGTGTGGGAAGCGCTTTCTAAATTAGAGCGACTGGAGCTGCATCCTACAACGTACATTTGTCATGGACACAGAGAGATGCTAGAGACCTAATGGTGAACTGGAGATAATAAAGTCTCCCTAGGTGTATGTGTGTGTGTGTGTGTGTGTGTGTGTGTGTGCCCTGTGATGGACTGGGAACCTGTCCAGGGTGTTTCCTGCATTTCGCCCAGTGAATTGTACCCACCGCGACCCTGATTAGGATAAAGCAGTGGTAAAACAGACAATGAATGAATGAATGTTCAAGCAAAATGATGTGCTTAGGTGTCCACATACTTTTGGTAACATGTTATTTAGTAGCACCGCTGTTGCTTCTCTCCTGAATAATGTAGAAAGCAGTAAACACACCCTGTACAGGAGGTGTCTTATATAACACACACACACACACACACACACACACACACACACACACGTCTGCTCCCCTTGTGCCCTTCACACACTTATCCTGTTGTCTACAACTTTGACCCGTCGTACGATACACGGCAATAAACAAGCTACACTCGGCCGATCAGTCAGTCATTACACACACGACTAACACGAGCTTATGCAAACGTCCTGACCTTCAAATATGTGTGTTTATACACATCTGGACACACACACACACACACACACACACACACTGCTAATTAAGGTTCCTAGTGGCTTCATAATTACATTAACAAATAATATGAACAAAAGTATGGGGACACACCTTCTAATTACTTAATTAATGTGTTTCAGACACAACAGTTGGCGTGATAAATCAATTATATAGAGGAAATGTCATTCTTCCAGCTTTGCAGCAACAGTTTAGGGAAGGCCCATCCTGTTCCTGTGCACAATGCAAGCTCTTTGTGCACAGGAACAGGACAGGCACAGAGCTTCAGACCTCAGCCCCACTCAACAGCTCTGGGATGAACCGGAACATCAACCAACATCAGCGCCCAGCCATACAAATCAGCTCTTTTGGCTGAATTGCATAGGGCAGTTGTAGCCTAGTAGTTAAGGTACTGGTCCAGTAATCAGAAGGTTGCCGGTTCAAGTCTCACCACTGCCACGTTGCCACTGTTGGGCCCTTGAGCAAGGCCCTTAACCCTCAATTGCTTAGACTGTACACTGTCACAGTACTGTAAGTCGCTTTGGATAAAAGCATCTGCTAAATGCCTGAAAATGTAAATGTAAACTGGCACAAATTCCCACAGACATACTTCAATCTTGTGAGAAGCCTTCTCAGAAGAGCAGCTGTTGTTCTAGCTGAAAACATCACATAAAGGTCACTCTGTTTTAATACCATTTGTCCAGCAAGATCACGGTCAGGCATCCGAATACTTTTGACCTCATGGTTTATATACCGTATGTATACCTGTACAGCTGGACAGAGGGACGTGGATTTCAGTACCATGCATGGAGGTGCTGATGGCAGTCTCTGTGCCTCACTGAGCGTTGATTCGCTCCAGATAGACGTCGTCTATTTAATCACAGTTGTTGGCACCCGGCTCTTTCCTCTTGATGTGATGCCAGGCTCGGGTTTTGTGCCCGCTCTGAAGCTGGCACGCTTCATCGTCTTTCCACGGAACTTATCCAGTAATGCGATGACTTTTAGACTGACACGATCGAACCAACTGAATGGGAGAGCTCACTCCAGAGGCAGCGTGATGCCACTCTGCCACTCTTTTATATTATACACTATATGACCAAAAGTATGTGGACACACAATCATACGCTTGTTATACGTGCCATTCCAGAACCAGGGGGATAAGCATAGTTTGTTCCCTCACTGTCCTGGAGAGGCTTTCCACAACATGTGTGAAGTGTGTCTGCAGGAATTTGTGCCCGTGAGGTACAGTACATCTAAACCCATTAGCATAAACATATATATTAGCATATATATACACACACACACACAATTACACACACCTATACTCACACACTCACACCCAAACATACAAACACCTATACATACTGTATATACACACACACACACACTAAAACACACTCATAGTTACACACACACACATACACAATGACACACATACATGCGCACAATACACACACATGCACACACCTACACACACCCAAACATACAAACACCTATGCACATACACACTAACACACACACACTCACAATTAAACACACATACACACACACACACACACACACACACACACACACACAGTTACAAACACCTACATGCATTTACACATATACACTAACACACACTCACAGTCACAAATACATACATGCAAAAACACAATTACACAACACCCGCATGCAAACACACATACACACCTATACACATACACACATACACTAATACACACTCACAGTTACACACACCTACATGCAAACACACAAACATACCTGCACTTTTATACACGCTCACACACATACCTACACGCAAACACACACATCTATACACCTACACACACACACACAATTAAACGCACATACAAATTTGCACACACAATTATACACACCTACACTCATATACACGCTCACACACACATCTATACATATACACACTAACAGACATACATACTTACAGACACATACACAACTGCACACACACCTACTGCCTTGCTCTTACATTCTCTTACAGTTCTTAAGCTCTACTGGTCATAGGTGTGTGTGTGTGTGTGTGTGTGTGTGTGTGTGTGTGTGTGTGTGTGTGTGTGTGTGTGTGTGTGTGTGTGTGTAGAGCTCTGTAATAGGACAGGCCCATACAGTCAGACCTCCACCCCGCCTCTTCCAGCCTATATTTACTCCGGCATGGATCCTAAGCTCAGTAACACCACACACTCACACACTCTCACTCACACACTCCCACACACACACACACTTTCTGACTGAGCTGGACACTCGTCCTGGACCCTCTGTACTGAACACACTGGACATTCACTCTGAGTCTTCAGCACTTTGTATGGCATAAACCTGATGTGAGGATTAACATGGGGTTCGAGAGAATGCTGGACCTTTTCAGGCATGGTGAGTGCTGTACCTGTCACACACACACACACACACACACACACTTTCTCTTCGTCTCCTCATGTCAGGTGGTGAAGTGTGCAGAGTATGAACCTCCCCCCCCCCCTCACCCCATCCCAGTTCACCCCAGTTCACCCTAATCCACCCCAGTCCCAAAAAAAAGAAGGGCTGGTGAAGTGAGAAGAGAACAGTACTTTATCTTATCTAGGACATAACTGCCAGTAGGTGGATTGGCTAAAGAGAAATGAATGAAAGAATGATTTCAGGGATTTGAACTAGCAACCTGCTTACTGATTATTTTCTGTTGTCTTTGATTGTTTATTGAAAGGTGTTACTGTAGGTGTGTATTTTGTCCAACAGGTGAACAGATTCCCTAGCATTAAGGACACACACACACACACACACACACACATCCCTGTTAAAAAATAACGTTTTTAAGTTTTTCACATTCTGTTTGGCGGCTCGGTGGGACAGTGGGTACCAGGAGAATGAGATGGGCCTGGGTTCGATACCCAGGCTCATTTCTGAGTGGAGTTTGCATGTTCTCCGTGTCCATGTGGGTTTCCTCCGGGTGCTCCAGTTTCCTCCCATGCAGTCAGGATAATTGAAGCCGCTAGAAATTGTCCTAAGCGTGCGTGTGTGTGCGTGTGTGTGTGTGTGTGTGTGTGTGTGATGAATAGATAACCTGTCTGGGGTGTTTTCGCCCAGTGAATCAGACCCACCACGACCCTGACCAGGAGGGTAAACAGTGGTAAAGCAGACGATGAATGAATAAATAATGTGAGACTGTTCATACAGGAAGATTGCGCAATAATGTCCACATAAATAAATTCCACATAAATAGAAGTAAAATACGTTTTTATTATTATATAACGTAAGTTTGTCCTAAATTTAATGTGGTTCTGAATACACCCTGCCCTGAGCACCAGTGCATTGTGGGTATGAGAGTGTTTGATCCGACTTACGGTGGCAGAACAAGCTGTTTACAGACGGCATTAAGCAGTCTGGAATTAAGAGTCTAAACCTGGACAGATTACAGGAACAAAGCTCACT